>NC_056742.1:106646251-106741251 GCF_019279795.1 Protopterus annectens | reverse complement strand
ATACAGCATTATTGCAGGGCAGTAAGCCTCCTGTAGGCTCACAGATCTGCAGATCTTAATATAATAACTCTGATATCACACAACATTGGGGCTAAGATGAAACTTCATTATCCCCAATTCCACAGTTGTACTATTTAAAATGGATAGGTTTTGATGAAACTTAAGAACTAATGGAAAACACCTATCAATTCCCATTGTAATGAAATTGTGTTTTACAAACAGTAGCTCCCCCATCGCTATTTCATGATCAGTCTTTTGTAGCTTGGCCAGCTCAACACTTTATCTGTCTTTCCAAGACAGAGGCAGCTCATTAAAGTTTAATTTAAAAAATGATAAACATGTAAGCCCACTTGCTAAATAGTCCCTTCTAAGGGGTGACTTGGCAGCAGCACTATTTACTCAAGAGACTTGCTCTGAGAAAAAGACATAATAAGCAAATGGCGACTGCTGGAAATAAACCCTAGATGGCTGCATGGTGAAGGAGTACATGGACTTAAACTATGATTTCCAGATGGTATAATTATCCAGAATTGAGGATTCTCAGTCCTGCATTCATGTCCAATAATGTAGCAAATCTACATCCTCAGTCTCATTTGTCAGCTCTAATCATGCTCTCATTCTTTCATTTACTGTCTACATTGTCATATTAATCCCATCCTTTACCATACAAAAACTACTTACTTATTGTGATTCCTCCCCATTTCCAGACTGTATCTTTCCCCTGTCTGTCTAGTTTCTTTCCTCTACCTGTATTTTATTTAATGAACATTTGTGTTATAACAAAGTTTGCTGTACCATTGCACCATTTTCTACATGAAAAGGTATACTCCAGAGAAAATTATAATGAAAACAAAAAACGACTATGAATGCTCACTGCAGTGAATTTTTTTTTTGCTATAAAAAAAAAGCAAATGCTCATGTAAGCGAATGTTCTTCCTAATGGAGTTTCTTCTGGCTAATTCATCTGGTTAATTCATAAGTGTTCACTCTTTCATGAGACACTCATACATGGGTTTAATTCATTTGTTTGACAATTACTTTTGTCAAAAGGAAAAATGACAGTGCAATTTATCAAAAATGAACTGATCACAAATGACCACATTTTCTGTATGTCAGATTGCAGTACAGTAGAAGAATAGGAATTTAGCCCTTCCACACAGTAGTGTGATCTCAGACATGGCATAGAAGTGTATGTATATATATATATATATATATATATATATATATATATATATATATATATATATATATATATACATATATGTGTGTGTGTGTGTGTGTACGTGTGTGTTTATAAGTGTATACACACACATATATATGTATACACTCAACACACACACACACACACACACTCACACACACACACACACACACACACACACACACACACACACACACACATATATATATATATATAAAAACTCTGTACATTATATAGATAAAAATATATAGTGACTGTTAAGTATGGTGTTAAGTATTAAATATAAAGTAGGGTGTCTAGTTTATTCATGTATTTCTATTTGACAAACAGGTAGCTGGGCTGGTATGTTGACCCTTTTTAGCCTCACCATGGACTCCTGAGTAGTAGTTAAAAAGACACTTATGTTTAAAGGGATATGTCTGACTGTACCACAATAATTTGCCAGAAACGCACACAATCTTTGAAGTTGTTGTTGTTTGTCTTTCGGCTTTTCCCGGTAAGGGGTCGCCACAGCAGAACTCCGGTCCGCTAATGATTGGCAGTAGATTTTTTTATGAAACGCTGAGGTGCCAGCTCGATACTCAACCTTCAACAAAGGCATGCCCATTTACTCACGCATGTCTTTCGAACGCTACCCAACCGCGGGGAGGACATGCAGACTCCACACAGAAGGCACTCCCAAGCCACGCCGAGAATCAAACGCAAGAACCTCTTGCTGTGAGTTAACAACGCTACCGCTCTACCACCGTGGCATACACACACATTCTTTGAAGTACAGACCAAAAATATAAAGCAAACATCTGGTCATTCTATGGACACCTGGACAGTTGATAGGTATTATAAGAAAAATATATATATTTTTTTCATATTTTCTTTCCTTTACAAATAAATCTTCTTGTGTGTGTCACTATGAAGTTATATTAACTGTGATTTGAAATGATGAGGTGTGCCAGAGTATGCAGGTTAGGCATGAATTATGCTCCATGATTTTGCAGATTTATCTTATCTGACATTAGAGAATTTCTATTTTTTTTTGTGTGTGTGTTCACATTGACATAGGTCTGCTGAGGTCTCTGCTGCTGTCACGAGCCGTATTCTTGACTACCCAAGGCCTATTTATGCAGATTTGTTGACTTACATACACACATATTACTGCAATTCATAGAGATAAGTATAATTAAGCCTAATTTGCATACATCATGTCTAAATGACCCTAAATATATGCGAATAAGTTTAAAGGCCTCTGTATTAACTTGTGATACTCTTGATAGGTTGTAAATTATTTAGTAAACCGCAACCTTAATCAAGTAAGAAACAAATAGTAGCAATGTTGCAAATCATTAAAAGCAGTTTATATTGTTAGCTAAGAGTGTTTACTAAGAAAAGTATGTATATTATTGATCTAATGATCAGATGTAGATGATTCATGTAAATACTGATGAAATCAATGTCATTTATGAATGAGAATTTCTGACAGCATCACTATAAAGGTATATGGCAGTAGTCATAATGGCAATACAAAGGACATTTTGGGTTTAACTATCGGGATCAAAAATACGCTTTAAGGCATGCACCTGTGTGCTTACCAGTTTATCTTTATTAAAAGTCCAATAATGAAATTGTATTCTTAATTCCCAGTTGCTATACCAGCCTTGGCCAAAATATTCCTTAAGTTTATCATTGCTCGTGCAGTGCAGTTCCTTTTATGGCCATGTAAGGCTACAGTAGCTCTTCCGTCAGTTGAGATTACAGGATTTATGGCCAGTCTGCTCTGCTCCAGTCTAATATAGTGGCATAATATCAAATGCCACCAGGTATGATGCAAGGTCATCTTTTTTGGAGATGGTAGCTATGTTTGTCAGCACAACGGAAGGCATGCTATAATAAGGTTGCAAAAATCGCCATCAAAAAACAAGACTGCAGCCACCAGTGTATTGCCCTTAAGGATTTGAATTGGCTCAGACTGCCACACCACTTCGATTAGCTATCTCCACAAACAACATTATTCGCAAAGGTAATGACCATGCTGCTTTTATCCCTATTCTCCACTCCAATCACCCTAATACAGTACTTCAGTCTAAAGAACAACATCATTTCAGCATATATAAACCTCACAAATCCTCTGGCCACAATCTCTGCTCATATTCTGTAGTTAAAAACATGGATATCTATCCCTCTGCAAATTAGACCTACCTCTAACCTCTTCAGCTTCAAACAACTACTAAGACTACCTAAATAAAACTTGGCTTTGCTCCTACACTACCCCAGGCTGAACTATTTTCTCCCTCCTTCCACCACAAGTATATTTTAACTATGTTCTCAGAGAAGGACTTGGTAAAATCTATTTCTTAGACAAAGATCAGATATACTTTTGCCTAGACTATGTTATCTAGTAATCTCTGTTCCAAAGAGTGTACTTAAGTGTGCTGAATGTCATCTTTATGAACTGCAACTAGTGAATACTTTATCTATTGACAATGTTCTTTTTCAGCTTGTTCTAGCTGCCCATATATTTGTCCAATGTATGTATAAATTCACACTGTATGAACTGAAGCTGATTTTGTACTTAGTTTATATGTCATTCTTCTGTATTAGGATCTGTAATAATTTTATTGAACTGAAAACATATGTTCATGTAAAGCTTTTCTCCTTGGGCCTTGACTGAAAATGGGATATTATCCCAGTCAGACTTTCCCGTTAAATATCAAACAAATAAAATAAACAACTAGTTGTTGCTGTAATAGTACCAGCCTTTGTCAGTCCAAGCCTGAGATTCCAAAAAGTTGTTAAGTCCTTCATTGTTGCAGCTACCAGTTAACCATGCCAGGAACCCACTAATCCAGTAGGCAATTCAGTAGCTCAGATTTACTTATATATGGCATAAAATGTACTGCAAGCATCTGAAAACTAGCAAGTCTCTGCTAAAATGCTCATGCATGCAGCAGAGATATAAAAATTCATGTTTGCTTAAACTAGACCACAATGAAAAACAAAATTATAATCTACTTGGTTTTGCAGTCTCAAATAAAAGTAAACAGTTCCTTAAATTGTTTTCACATATCACACAGCTTATTCAGCATACAGTCTAATTGTAAAATTAAGTCCCAGGCTACAGGACTCTTCCTGGACCAACTTCCAGCTCTTTAAGCAAACACCATACAAGGTACTTTCTATGGTATATTCCATAAGTTAGCCCATAATGGGCTCTCAAACTGCATACTTCCAGCCTCTGCTTTCACTATGATTTTCTAGATGAGGAACTAATTTGCTAATTTTCTTCTTTCAAGTAGCCTCTGCTTTCACTATGATTTTCTAGATGAGGAACTAATTTGCTAATTTTCTTCTTTCAAGTAGCTTACATATGTATGCCCTTGTTTGCCAATTTAAACCTTTTTAGCTATCTAAATGCTGTGAAAAGATCCTCAAGCACATTGATAAACTACAATAAAGGTACTGTATTTTATAGGCATATTGCATATTGCAAAGCATACACACTCAACTGCAAGCATGTACCCGCAGGCGCACGCTCACACACACACACACACACACACACACACACACACACACACACACACACACACACGCGCACACATAAACACACACAGATACACAATGGAAGAATCTTCCATGTCATTCCAAGTAGTTTATAAGCCTAACTGCATAATTAATGGCTGTATAGCATTGTAGGCTGCATAGATAAATGGTAGGGTTGTATCAGAAAAGGCATAAAGAAATACATGACAGAATTTTTTTATAATGCCTTTAAACAAAATTATCAAGCATGGACTTGAAAAGTGTGGTTAAAAATAACTGCTTAGCTGTCTATGGGCTCCATATGAGAAGAATGTTCATTCCAATTGAAAGCTATGTTTCCCCCAGTTTAGAGGCAGGAGGCAATCTATGTCACATGATACAAAGTCTTAGTTCCTTTATCAGACTACACACTGGGTAATTTTCTTTTTCAGAAGTGCCACTGTGATAGAATTAATTTGCTTTCAGGTCATTTTTAAAGATTTCATGTATGAAACACCAATGCAGCAGTAATTTTATCTTAATCTTTATTTGAATATATTGCCAGGGTATTTGTATAGATGCAGGCACAGCTATAAGCAGTCATCTAAACATGTGTCCCCGGCAGTTGCATGGAAAGAATTTTCTACCAACAAAACAGAATGTTGAGCCAGCCACTACTAATCACTAAACAAGAAGCCAAGTATAGTCCTGTGAGACTGAATTCTAGTTAATATGGTCAGTGTGAAACTAATAGATTTTCATATTTTATAAATGTGCTCTTCTTCTTACAATGGCAGGATAAAATTGCTCAAAGTCTTTTATAATCAATAGTTTAATAATATAATATTTTCATTTATTTAAATGACATCTAAGAATGTTAATAAAACAAAATAATATAGTTAAGTTAAAAAGCAGTGAACTGAAATGAAACAAGTTATAGTTTTTTGTGGTTAGAAGCCCTCAGTCTGTACAGACACAGGGAGTATTTTATGCAGTTTTGGAGACTTCACTTCCACTAAGGCAGTGACAGCATACAAGTACTATAGAGGAGAGCATGAATTATATCTGGTCTTCAGATGATGCCACAAGGCTAGAAGAGTTTAATTCATATGGTCATAAAGGAAGGATACAAGAAGAATATTATGGAAATATTTAAGTACCTCAAGGGAATCCATAGACTGCAAGTCAGTACATTTCTTTAAAAAAAATGGGTTACCTGCACTCAGTACAAAGACAGAATTCTTGAAGAAGATAAAAAAGAAGCATTTTTTTTCAGAGAATTGGTGGATGATGGTTAGAACAACTTCTTTGCAGAGATGGTATCATCATAAAAAGTGACCTAATTCATGAAAGTGTATGACAGAAAACAAGCAATTTGAAGGTGCTGCACCTTTTAAAGGCAGTAGGGGAATGAACAGATTGGGGAAGGCAATCAGTCCTTAACCATCATAAACAGCCTTGTTTGTATGATTTACTAAACGCCAGAATTCCTGCTGCATATTCCACAACATAGCATATTTCAGAGACTTCAGGTTCTGTGGATTGTATAAGCTAGTGTCATATCTTATTCTATTCTAAAGTAGTAACAGCACAATGAAAAACGAATGGACTGGTAATAGAAGCTGAAAATATAACTATACTGGGCATTTTCCTACCACAATATGTTAACCAAACAGCTCCTGATTATTGTTATTAATATTGTTGTCCATTAATTAAAAGTTAAAATATATTCCTCAGTTTGCTCCAGTCAGCTCAGTTAATCTCCATTATTGAAAATTACCTATTTCAAATAACGCTGTACATTTAAGTTGAACAAGTTCATTCTGTAACCTTTGTTCTAAACTCCTGTTAAGTGTAAAAATGTAGCAACTCACAGTGAGGCAAGGTACGTGATGTATGAAATGTGCAGCCTTTGTTAAGAAACATACTGTATAAATGTTCATATTGTTTGAGTAATTGAGAAAAATAAATAAAGGCAACACAATAAATATTTCTGACATATACTGGCAATGTTCATGAATCTAAATGTGATAAATTAAGCAAAGCAAGCCACTGCTTCACGTACATCAGCAATGCTGAAGGAAAACCAATCATCTTCCTAAGAAGCTACTTGTAAGATAACACGTGAATGGAACCACATTTAGGCACATACATATACAAAACAAAAGTAAGAAGAAGAATATCAGGGCAGACATTGCAAAACTATAGTGTCTCAGAGAGGCTAAAGTTGTTTAACTGAAACTGAAGCTTAAGTGAAAATATAGAAAACCAGCATGGAACTCCTTAATTTAGCAACATATAAAATAATACAATAAAAATAGCAAACATCATTACAGAATTACTAAAGATACTCACAACAACTGTAAATGGAATTATCTTCATAGAATACGAAAATCCCGAAGGCATTTGAAAGCATTATGAAATGAAGAAAAGTAAAAAAAAAGCCAGAAAGAGAGACCAAAGATTCATACAAACAGATTGAAATAAAACAGAAAGGTCATGCATTATATTATAACAGCAATAACCCCAAGAAAACAACTGGAAAGCAATAATTAAGAAAGCCATTTAACTAAAAAAAATAGTAAATAAAAACTCAACAGTCAAGGATGCTGGCAGAAATTTATGTTTTTGCACTAAAACCTAATAATATTGCCTGCACCATCTACCCATCATTTAAAAAAATGCCCTCAACCCTCAAAATACTGCCCCCAGCAAGGGATATATTATTTTCATTTGTTCCTACAGATAACCATAAAATGTCTATTTTTCAATTCCTCTCACATAATCATGTTTTTTTATATAACCGTTTACTAACATTGCCTTTGTGCAATAGTTTCTAAGAGATAATCATAAAAAAGTATTTATTTTTATACATTAAATATGCCTAGCTCTAACCTTGCTCACAAATAGCTATAGTTTCAATGTACCACATAATACAACCGCAAATACAAAATAAAAAAAAAAAACTACTGCAAATTAATACAGAAATTATTGTTTCAAACTATACAAATGTGTGAAAGCAAATGACTATAAAATGACACAAAACCATTTCAACTGGTCCAGGTACTAACCAATTTAAAAAAGAAAGAAAGAAATCCCCAAACAATAATACTGCTACTAATACCAAAACCAGCATTTTCAGAAAACAGCAATATTTTAAAGATGGAGCAGACAGCCACAAAAATCATAAACCATAGCAAAAATGGTAGTAACTCAAAGAAGCATTTAAAAGTAATAAATAGCAGCAGCTGAAATCACACAGTAAAAAAGTACTATAGTAATGCCAAAGGAACACAAACACTCAAGATAAGAATGACTAGTAATATACCAAGCAGACAAACAAATATTAACACAAAAAAGAAGACTACCCCCACCCACAAAAAGTGTAATTGATCAATAAAAACACAAAAGAAAAAAATATATATAACAAATTGCAGGTATAAAAAACTGCATACCTATAGCAGTATATTTCCAAAAATTGTATGAAGGAAATAGAAAATGACAAACATCCAATACAAAACATACTTCCTGATTTTCTGAATATTTTTTTCTGTAGGATGCCACGGTGGTGCAGTGGTAGCGTTGTTACCTCACAGCAAGAGGTTCTCCCGTTCGATTCTCGGTTGGGCTTGGGAGTTCCTTCTGTGTGGAGTCTGCATGTCCTCCCCATGGTTGGGTAGCATTCGAAAGACATGTGTGTGTAAATGGGCATGCCTTTGTTGAAGGTTGGGTGTCGAGCTGGCACCTCGGCGTTTCATAAAAATCTACTGCTAATCATTAGCAGACAGGAGTTCCGCTGTGGCAACCCGTTACCGGGAAAAGGCCGAAAGACAAACAACAACAGCTGTATGACATGAAAATAGAAAGGCATTTAGCTTGGCTAAGACAAATAATATTAATCTCTTTATTGTTATCATTGCTGTTTGGTCTTACAATTGACTGCAAGGTCTTTGATCTTGATATTTTTTTTCCTGTGGGAGGATTACAGACTTAAATCTCCTTCTAAGTATTGATTGTATACAGATTTTTGCAATAAGTTGACTACAGAGCATCAATAAACATTCACAAATCATATCCTATTTATATTAAAACAGGAACTAGGCAAGAATGCCCTCAATCTCCTTACTTATTTAATTATGTCTTTCTGCTTATTTGTTTCAACTAAATTATTTTATTATCCCAAAATACTCTATGGGTCTATTAATATTTGCTTGTGCAGATTTCTTTTCAACATTTTAACACAATGTGTAAGCATACAGATTTATTCATATTCAGTACAATAAAGTGTAGTGTCAATAGCAGCGGATACACAGCAGGCCAAAGAACAAATACCAGTAACAATTAACAACCGACAAATGATAGAAAAGCAACCATTCACAACTCTATATACATACTAGTGACTTAGCATGCCACAAACTAACAACCAGGGATGACTAAACATAGAGCTTTCCTGCAGGTACTTTAGGAATAAATGTTGCAGGAGAAGAATTTATCCTTTTCAGTAAACCAGTATATATCATGTACACCCAGCTTTGATAATGTCCTTTGTGTGTCTGCAATAAAGACACAGTATCATCAGACAGTTGAGCAGTTTGTATGTTTTCTGAATAAAGCAAGGTAGGATGAATATCTCATGGCGATCTCTTTCTGCAAAACAATAGCAACTAAAGTAGAAGGAGAGTGTGTTGTGCTATAAGCAGAGAAACATAGTTATACATTTTATGTGATAACTTAATTCCTGGTTAATTGCAACTCACGTACTTCTCTCATAGCTTATATTTATGTTGAACACTATGCAATGCATCCATTATTCAGTAAAGTGAATTATGTATCAATTTTATAAAAAGATAGATTGAGGTGAAATGTCATGAAAGGAGATACTGCCAGGCCAGCTATCTGGAATTTTGTAAATAGTTATATGTCATTTGTGAATATCGTCATGATTCATACATGATGCTTGTATTACAAATGTATTAGAACTGTATGTCATGTGCATATAAAACTAGATTTGTATAGACATGAGTGTTGTAAAGATATTTTATAAAGTGTTTGTGCTTAAAGTAAAACCACAGCATACCCTACTGGAATAGAACAGAAATGTACATGCACTATTGTAACTGTTTAGATGTATATATTTTAATAGTGGAAACTGGAATACAGAAAGTTAATTTTAGAAAAATAGCTGAAATTAAATTACTCTATGGCAGGAGGGAGACACAATGTCTGTGCTCAGCAGTTATCTGTATTGTCTTGGAAGTGTTTTATTGTTTTATGACGTCCACCATTTGCCAAAGACCTGAGGAAAAGCCCTTGTCTATGTATTTTCACATGTAGATGTTAAATACTACCAGCTGCCATCAATGGCTGTTTTCACCTGGGATAGAGTCAGATGACAAGAAATGATGTCATGCTGCAAGCTATCCCAGCAGTAACATTTGAGATATTAATTTGAAAACTCTCTGAGAGAGAGAGACAACATTCTGTATTTTGTCTTTGACCTGACAACAAGAAGACCTATTCACCACACATTTGCCTTGCTCTGAAGTAGGTGTCTAGGGTATAGTAACTCTCTTAGATATAGTCAGGAATATAGCAAAGCTTAGTTTAGATTTTTTTCTTCATTTATTTAAAACTGTCCTGCAATGTTGTTTTAAATATTTCCTGTGATTTTGATGTCTGATGTCACTGTAAAGATATATATTTAGTATTGTCTTGTTCTCTTATTATTTATTATTAAATATATTTAAACATTTCATTATGGCTGATTTGTCTAGAGATATTTAACTTCTGAGAGTACTTGCATATTTATTTGGTGACCCTGTGGGCCACTCCTAATAGCTTTGTTCATGGTCAAACTACCATTTGTATTAATAGTAACATTACATGCTAAAATTGGAGACCCTTTGTTAAGGGCTTTAAACTGGCTAATAAGGGGTTCTGGTGGCAGTGATAATTACCTTATAGTCTGGGCAAAAGGGGGCATAGCTAGTAAACCTGTGCCAATCTTTCCCAGGTGTGTGTGTGTGTGTGTGTGTGTGTGTGTGTGTGTGTGTGTGTGTGTGTGTGTGTGTGTGTGTGCGTGTGTGTGCATGTGTGTGTGTGCGTGTGTGCGTGTGTGCGTGTGTGTGTGTGTGTGTGTGTGTGTGTGTGTGTGTGTGTGTGTGTGTGTAAAACAAATCACCAAGAGTTTGTTTGTCATCTACCTGGGCAGGGACACAAAGCACTAGATGGACAAAGAGAGTGTTGGAGGACTTGGCTTGGAACTCTGGCTAAGGACTCAACTCTATAACTGTGCCAGTGAGGAGTCTTATTGGGGATCTGGAGAAAGAGTGAGAAATCAGCCCCAGACTGACTGTGGTCTCTGTGTGCTCTTAAGGGAAAGTATACTTGATGCAAAGAGCTGCATCTGGAAATACTGTGTGTGTACTTGTCATCCTCCCAATATATGTCCCCCACTTGTGCTAGTGGTGAGGATTGAGGTTACTTGATTACTGGTCTAGTGGTGAGGCATCACATTAGCCATTAAAGTCCTTTGCATTGCTTCTATGGTATTACAAATGTTTACATTGTGAAAATTAATAAATTTGCCTTGCACAGTTTAAATTTGTTCCTTTATTGTCATGGTCAAGAGATCATCAGTATGTCTATCTTTTGTCACTGAACCTCAATCCTCCCTATCCTTACAGGACTCTTAATTTAAGAGAAAAGGGCTAATGTGAAACTTCAAACCTCCAAAACAAGGAAAAGCCAGCAGTAAAGGTGGAAACCCACAGTTTAATGCATAAAATAAAAATAAAAAATCACATAACAAGGTAGAGGGTAATAAGCCCAACTACCTGCCCCAAAAGGGTTTTGACTGTAATAGCCTTCTTCAGTGAGTAAACATGAGCAAACAAAAATCCACTCATGTATATATAGTAGTACATACAACAATTCATTGGTGCATTCATAATTGGTCATTGAGCCCAGGTGGGAACAAAGCTCCTAACTTAATAATCCATTTGCGTTCCTTGAAATTAAGTATATCATGCCATCCTGATTTGTCCCTACATTTACCCACAATACAATCTATAACAGTAAAATAAAAAGATGCAGTATTGTGTTTGCACACATGTTTGTACAAAGCATTAGTAGGACGTTTATTCCTGATAACACTAAGGTGCTCCCCAATCCTGAGACGAAAAGGTCTAGCAGTTTGTCCCACATAGAATGAGGAGCATTAACAGGTGACTAAATAGACACCCCACTCTGTGCTGCAGTTAGCCCAAGAAGTAATGTTGAAAACTGCTGATGTGTTGTGACTACTGAATTCCCTCATTTTCTGAACCCTATTGCAATAGGTACAATGACCACATGGCATGCAGCCTATCAATAGGCCACCTCTGAGTGTACGTTGAGTGGGAACCATAGAACTAGGTCCCACCCTCTTATAATGGCTAAAGAGGGCACCCAATGTATGTCCTCTCCTAAATGAAAAAGAGCATCTATCACCCAAAAAAGGGTGTAATCTCTTCTCTGCCATAAGAATATTCCAATGTCTGTTAATCATATTTGTAAACCCCCGTATGCTGCATCCATATGTGGTCACCAGATGAACCAAAGGATTATAAAAACCTCTTGGTTTGTCCTTGTATTGTAACAATTTAGTTCTGTCTTGAGTGGAAGCCCAGTTGCAAGCAGTGCTAATTGTACCAGAAGGGTAACCTCTCTCATGAAAACGATGTATCAAATCATCCCTAGTATCTTCAAATGTCTGTTGGCTTGAACAAATCCTTTTAATCCTGAGGAATTGTGATTTGGGGATATTCCGGATAATATGTCGGTGGTGGAAGCTAGTCGCATGCAAAAGTGAGTTATACTCAGGGAATTTCCTGAAAACCTGTGTGGCTAAGGTATCATCAGGATTCCTGCTAACCTCGACGTCAAGGAAAACAATTTTCGATTTATGAAAATTCAGTTTAAACTCAATTCCCCATTTATTGTCATTGAGATAGCCAATAAACTCATGTAAGTATGTTTCATCCAACCTCCACACCACCCAACAATCATCCGGGTATTGCCTCCAAATATCTAATTCATCAATATATAAATTATGACTAGAGTCATAAATTATAACCTCCTTAATGTAGGCCATAAAAAGGTCAGCATAAATGGGTGCAAAAGAGGCACCCATTGCTGTACCCTTGACCTGCCAAAAACATTGGTCCTGGAAGTAGAATACATTACTAGTAAGAAAATATTAAGCCAAGCATACTAACAAAGTATTAAAGCCTGGTTGGTATAAACCAGATCTTCCTAACCAAAATTCCAAAGTCAGCAAACCTGCCCAGTGGGGAATATTTGTATAGAGAGAGGTTACATCCAAGGTAAACATCAGCCAATGAGGCCCCAATTGCATGTCAGATACAATATCCAAAAACTGAGTTTTATCCTGAATTCTGGCCCATATCATAGTAGTGGTTTAAGATAATGTGTTAAATATTCAGAAAGTGGTTCGGTGATGGATCCCTGCCCTGATAATATTGGTCTTCCAGGGGGACATCTGACGTCCTTATGTATTTTAAGTAGTAAGTAAAAATACTGTTTATTCGGGGATGAAACCAGCAACTGGTGTCTAACAGAATCAGTAATAATGCCCTCTTCCTTGGCTTGAGTCAAAATAGAATCAGTCTTGGTCTTAAAATGACTGGTTGGATCCAATGGCATAGCCATATAATACCTGTTATCACCCAATTGTCTTAATGCTTCTTCGTTGTAATTGACCCAGTCTTGAACCACTATCGCACCACCCTTATCTGCTGGTACAATGACAATTTCCTTGTTATTCTTAATATCCTTTATACATTGCACCTTATCCTTTTAAAGATTGTTATAAGATTCCTGAAAATCCCTGAGGTTATAATGTAAATCTTTTAGGACATTGGCCTGAAAAATGGTTACTATATGTGACATATGTGGAGTAAAAGTAGATCTTTTCAATCTAAACTCTAGAACTTCCTGAGTAGTGTCATTTTCAAAAACAATTTAAGATTAAGCAAACGACAGAAACTGACTACATCCTGTGCTAAAGTGTATTCTGGAACAAAAATGCCGGGGACAAAATTAAGGCCTTTATTTAAAACTTTAATTTGTAAATCGGAGAGGTGTACAGAGGAAATGTTGTTTACATTCATAGTCAGCTAATGTTCGATCATCAGTTGTAACAGATCCTCCAAACCCTCTACTGGTTTGGCATTTTTTGTGCTTTCTCCCCACTTGTCTGTACCTGAACTCAAAGGGAGTGACAAACTCCTTCTTTTGGGATCAGGTGAGGCATCTGTGTGGTTACCCTCCCCTTCAGTATTAGAGGAAGTCTCATTCCCTGATGTGTAACTTAATGACTTTGAATTTCACTTCAAAATAGATTTGGGTCTATTTCTCTTGGGGGCTAAGGGTTTATTACTCAGAAGCCTGAAAGTGACATTCCTAGGCATATCAAATAGTTTGCCTCTTTCATAATCCCCTATGTCCCTTTGAAACCTTTTAAATTTTTTATCCTTTAATACTTGTTCAAGCTTAAGTAACTCTGTGGTTAACTGGTTAACTCGAGAAGAAAAAGACCCGCTTGACTCAAATTTATTGACCTCCATGCAAAGTGTTTCCAACTCCTGAATCCCTTGTTTGACAGCCCATTCATAAAAAACAGCTAAAGCATCCACAAATCCCATGGATACAGATTGTTGAATCTGCGTCCATTCATCAGTTAACTGTTCATCAGTATTATGTACCAGGGGCTGTACCTTCACCCTCAGACCTCGTGGTGTGATCTTTTTGAGTTGATAAGCCTTGAACAGACATAAATGCCAAAGATTAGTCTGGAGACCCTTCATGCTTTTACCCAACTTAAAAAACATATTTTCACATTGTGTGTCCGGGTCCTGAATCACCCCCGTGGATTGGTTATTCACATCAGATAAACCTAAACCAAAAATGGCCAAATCACTCATGTCAGAGGCCAAGCCTTTAATGAGTGGAGTCAAGGCCATGATGCAACAAGGCCAACCCAAAACATAAGTAGTATATTTCAACACATATACTAGTTGAATAATAAAATGATGGAATAATAGAAAACTAGCCCCCAAGAGAAAAAAGCTTCACTGTTCAACCCAAATTAATCTAAAGAAGAAGCCATTCATATAAAACATAATGTGAAAAATGATTATGCTAATCATTAAAGTAACAACAAATAGTACATATAACCATTCAGTCAGACACTATTTGTTGTTACTTTAATGATTATTCCATCATTTTATTAGTCAACTACTATATGTGTTGAAATATACTACTTATGTTTTGGGTCAGCCTTGTTGCATCATATATATCTATTTTATTTTTTTGTTTTTCATAGGGACTGTCATTTTGCCTACAAGAGTTTATACAGATAATATAACTGGGGCAACACACACCGTTTATTTGTTGATTAAGCTTAGACACTATTTTTTGGGTCCACCTTATGAATATGGTCATTGTATTTGAGTGTGGTTGTTTCATCTAGTGGACATTTTTGGACTGCTCTTATTGGGTCAGTTTTGCACTCATTATTTCCTGATTGTGGTGATACACAGCATTGTGGTTTTTCTTAGGGAAATTTCATAATTTCCACATTACCACATGGGCTAGCTATTGTATCACTGTTATTCATGGGGAGGAATTCCCTATTGTTTGTTCATTAGGGCATTACATGTGTTGGGGTTGATATTTCAAATCACTCAACATTTCACCTGTATGGTGGTTTTGGTCTGTGTTCGAATTTCTACCCACTGTGATATGCAGCATTGTGATTCATGTTATATCACAAGGGGTAGTCATTGTATCATTGGGGCTTATAGGGATCAGGCTCTTTTTTGGAGCTTTGTGGTCTATTTATGCCTCACAAAATATATATACTAATGAAAACAATTTGCACACTTTTATACTCTATGGAATTGACAGAATACAAGTATTATGTTATCTATTTTGGACCTATTTTTGTGTCTAAGCTACATTTACATATTTCTTTAAATGGTTTGTCTTTGATTGGTGATTTTTGTCTCATTACTGTTGGGGGCACAGCTGACTAGTCCCTTAGTATCGTTTATTTTATTTCTTATTTTTATATATATTTTTTGCAACATGGCCTTGACTCCACTCATTAAAGGCTTGGCCTTTGATATGAATGATTTGGCCATTTTTGGTTTAGGTTTATCTGATGTGAATAACCAATCCACGGGGGTGATGCAGGACCCGGACACACAATGTGAAACTATGTTTTTTAAGTTGGGTAAAAGCATGAAGGGTCTCTGGACCAATGTTTGGCATTTAAGCCTGTTAAAGGCTTATCAACTCAAAAAGATCACACCATGAGGTCTGAGGGTGAAGGTACAGCCCCTGGTACATAATATTGATGAACAGTTAACTGATGAATGGATGCAGATTCAACAATCTGCATCCATGGGATATGTAGATGCTTTAGCTGTTTTTTATGAACGGGTTGTCAAACAAGGGATTTAGGAGGTGGAAACACTTTGCATGGAGGTCAATAAATTTGAGTCAAGCATGTCTTTTTCCTCTTGGGTTAACCAGTTAACCACAGAGTTATTTAAGCTTGAACAAGTATTAAAGGATAAAAAATTGAATATGTTTCAAAGGGACAAAGGGGATTATGAAAGAGGCAAACCATTTGATACGCTTAGGAATGTCACTTTCAGGCTTCCGAGTAATAAACCCTTAGCCCCCAAGAGAAAAAGACCCAAATCTATTTTGAAGCGAAATTCAGAGTCATTGAGTTACACATCAGGGGATGAGACTTCTTCTAATACTGAAGGGGAGGGTAACCACACAGATGCCTCACCTGATCCCAAAAGAAGGAGTTTGTCACACCCTTTGGGTTCAGGAACAGACGAGGGGGGAGGAAGCACAAGAAACGCCTAACCAGTAGAGGGTTCAGAGGGTCTGTTACAACTGATGATCAAACATTAGCTGACTATATGAATGTACACAACATTTCCTTTGTACACCTCTCCGATCTACAAATTAAAGTTTTAAATAAAGGCCTTAATTTTGTCCCCGGCTTTTTTGTTCCAGAATACACTTTAGCACAGGATGTGGTCAATTTCTGTTGTTTGCTTAATCTTAAATTGTTTTTTGAAAATGATACTTCTCAGGAAGTTCCAGAGTTTAGATTGAAAAGATCTACTTTTACTCCACCTATGTTACATATAGTATCCATTTTTCAGGCCAATGTCCCAAAAGATTTACATCGTAACCTCAGGGATTTTCAGGAATCTTATAACAATCTTTCCAAGGAGGAGGTACAATGTATAGAGGATCTTAAGAATAACAAGGATATTGTCATTGTACCAGCAGATAAGGGCGGTGCGATAGTGGTTCAAGATTGGGTCAATTACAATGAAGAAGCATTAAGACAATTGGGTGATAACAGGTATTATATGGCTATGCCATTGGATCCAACCAGTCATTTTAAGACCACAATTTATTCTTTTTTGACTCAAGCCAAGGAAGAGGGCATTATTACTTATTCTGTTAGACACCAGTTGCTGGTTTCATCCCAGAATAAACAGTATTTTTACTTACTACCTAAAAAACATAAGGACGCTAGACATCCCCCTGGAAGACCAATAGTATCAGGGTGGGGATCCATCACTGAACCACTTTCTGAATATTTAACACATTATCTTAAACCACTACTATCTATGGTATGGGCCAGAAGTCAGGATACAACTCAGTTTTTGGATATTTTATCTGACATGAAATTGGAGCCTCATCGGCTGTTGTGTACCTTGGATGTAACCTCTTTCTATACAAATGCCCATTGGGCAGGTTTGCTGGCTTTGGAATTTTGGTTGTGAAGATCTGGTTTATACCAACCAGGCTTTAATACTTTTTTAGTATGCCTGGCTGAATATGTTCTTACTAGTAATAGGTTCATAGGTTCAAACTAGACTATCTGCCCTAGGGCATTTATAAGCCTAGCCAGAGTGTGTTTGGCTTTCGCCACCCATTTTAAATTAATTTTGCTATGCCTTTTTTTGAGATTAGTATACTGTGCCTCTGTCTAACAGTGACACAGAAGTGATAGCCGGGGTAAACCTACGATCTCCCATCCACTCATCAAGATTCCTCTTGAAGAGAGTCAATGTGGGACTCTGCCTAACCTGGACTGGGATTTTATTCTAGAGTGAAGGGAGCCTCTGGGTTATGAATCTGTCCCTCCAGCATGTCCTATTTATTTCAGTGCTGAGGTTCAAGTCTCTCGAGCACGTAGCTTGATGGGATTTGGATTTTCTGAGGTACAGCATGTCCATTAATTCCGGGTTGGACATGGCTTTATACGTCAGGCACAGATCGCCTCTGAGCAGGCGGTATGCCACTGAGTAGAGCTGATGTTTCTTTAACCGGGCAGCATATGGCATCTGTTTGAGCCCTTTGATCCTCTTGGTGAGGTACTTTTGGGGTCTTTCCAGTTACTGCAGGTGTCTGGTAAGGTACATCCCAAAAGGGGCATTGTACTCAATTATGGGCCTGATGAGGGATGAGTAAAGAGGCACGATGACCTCCCCTGATCTAGATGTGAATCCCTTCATGATTAGGTGGGCTATATAAAATGTTTTTCTAACCACTTTGGCCATGTGGCTGTCAAATGAGAGATTGCTATCAACTTGGGTCCCCAGGTCCCTAATGACTTCTTCTGTACTTAATGGATTACCACCTATGTGGTAATTTGTGGGCACTTTGTTTTTGCCAAAGGGGATGACTATACACTTTTTGGCATTTAGCTTGAGGCCATGGCTCTGGCACCAGTTGTCTGTTTCTATGAGGCCCTTTTGGAGGATGCTTGTGTCGGCTGAAGAGTTGATTATGGTGCCCAGTTTGCAGTCATCTGTGAACTTGGTCAGCCACAGTCCTTCCATGTTGGCCTGTACCGCCGAGAAATATATACCGAACAAGAGAGGTCCCAGGACTGAGCCTTGTGGGACGCCACTTGTAACTGATTTGGAGTCTGACATGGCTCCAGCAATTCTAACCATGTGGGTTCTGTCATTGAGCCAGTTTGCAACCCATCTAGTGACATAGGGGTTTATATTTAAGCTGGTGAGCTTATCTATAATGCCCGAGTGGGGTATTGTATCGAAGGCTTTTGCGAGATCCAGGTAGGCTGTGTGGACCACCTTCCCCTCATCAATGGCCTTGGTGACTGTTTCAAAGAAATTGACCAGGTTTAAGAGGCAGGATCTGCCCTTAACAAAGCCAAACTGGGTAGGATCCAGTGTCTGTAGGTCCCCAAGATCTTTATTTTTGAGGTCCATGTTGATTCTTTCCATAGCTTTGCAGACCAAGCTAGTCAGGCTTATGGGGCGATAGTTTCCAGGATCCGTTGAGGCACCACCTTTGTGGAGAGGGACCACTGTTGCTGTACGCCACTCTTTGGGTACATATCCTGTAGTAAGGCTAAGATTGAACAGTAGTTTTATGTTTGGGTTTAGCTCTTCTTGGAGTTCATGTAGGACGCAGCCCGGGACACCATCTGGTCCCATTGATGCTGTGTTTTTTGCTTTGGAGAGGGCGGCTCTTACCTGAGCATCTGAGATGTCAGGGGGACAGCACTCTGTTGGGATAGATATTTGCCCTTTTGGTGGGGAGGGGGGGGAGTTTGCACTGAACCTGTCAGCTAGGATGTTGGCATGTATTCTTCTTCCAGGACCAATGTTTTTGGCAGGTCAAGGGTGCAGCAATGGGTGCCTATTTTGCACCCATTTATGCTGGCCTATTTATGGCCTACATTAAGGAGGTTATAATTTATGACTCTAGTCATAATTTATATATTGATGAATTAGATATTTGGAGGCGATATCTGGATGATTGTTGGGTGGTGTGGAGGTCGGATGAAACATACTTACATGAGTTTCTTGGCTATCTCATTGACAATAAATGGGGAATTGAGTTTAAACTAAATTTTCATAAATTGAAAATTGTTTTCCTTGACATTGAGGTTAGCAGGAATCCTGATGATACCTTAGCCACACGGGTTTTCAGGAAATTCCCTGAGTATAACTCACTTTTGCATGCCACTAGCTTCCACACCCGAAATATCATTCGGAATATCCCCAAATCATAATTCCTCAGGATTAAATGGATTTGTTCAAGCCAGCAAACATTTGAAGATACTAGGGATGATTTGATATATCATTTTTCTGAGACAGGTTACCCTTCTGGTACAAATAGCACTGCTTGTCACTGGGCTTCCACTCAAGACAGAACTAAATTGTTATAATACAAGGACAAACCAAGAGGTTTTTATAATCCTTTGGTTTGTCTGGTGACCACATATGGATGTAACACATGGGGGGTTGAAGAATTTAATTAACAGACATTGGAATATTCTTATGGCCAGTTCAAGCCAGCAAACATTTGAAGATACTAGGGATGATTTGATATATCATTTTTCTGAGACAGGTTACCCTTCTGGTACAAATAGCACTGCTTGTCACTGGGCTTCCACTCAAGACAGAACTAAATTGTTATAATACAAGGACAAACCAAGAGGTTTTTATAATCCTTTGGTTCGTCTGGTGACCACATATGGATGTAACACATGGGGGGGTTGAAGAATTTAATTAACAGACATTGGAATATTCTTATGGCCGAGGAGAGATTACACCCTATTTTGGGTGATAGATGCTCTTTTTCCTTTAGGAGAGGATGTACATTGGATTCCCTCTTTAGCCATTATAAGAGGGTGGGACCTAGTTCTATGGTTCCCACTCAACGTACACTCACAGGTGGCCAATTGATAGGCTGCATGCCATGTGGTCATTGTACCTATTGCAATAGGGTTCAGAAAATGAGGGAATTCAGTAGTCGCAACACATCAGTAGTTTTCAACATTAATTTTTGGGCTAACTGCAGCACAGAGTGGGGTATCTATTTAGTCACCTGTTCATGCTCTTCATTCTATGTGGGACAAACATCTAGACCTTTTTGTCTCAGGATTGGGGATCACCTTAGTGATATCAGAAATAAGGGTCCTACTAATGCTTTGTACAAATGTGTGCAAACACAATACTGCATCTTTTCATTTTACTGTTATAGATTGTATTGTGGGTAAATGTAGGGACAACTCAGGATGGCATGATATACTTAATTTCAAGGAACACAAATGGATTATTAAGTTAGGAGCTTTGTTCCCACCTGGGCTCAATGACCAATTATGAATGCACCAATGAATTGTTGTATGTATTACTATATATACATGAGTGGATTTTTGTTTGCTCATGTTTACTCACTGAAGAAGGCTATTATAGCCAAAACCGGTTTGGGGCAGGTAGTTGGGCTTATTACCCTCTACCTTGTTATGTGATTTGTTATTTTTATTTTATGGATTAAACTGTGGGTTTCCACCTTTACTGCTGGCTTTTCTTTGTTTTGGATGTGTTGACTTACGAGCCATGCAGCTGCCGTACGTGCATCACACATTCTTGACACTTCATACCTCCCAAAGTGAACATAATGCAGTGTACCTTATTTGGAAATATTTGCAAAAGCATTCTGTGGGAGCACATTTCCTTGGATGCATCAAAGGATATGAAAGCTGGAAATTTCATTATGTTTCTCCCTTCTTATGGAATTCATATAATCTAACTAACAGGAGCAACTCCCACCTGCAGGTTTGGAAAATTCTAAAGTGGAGGGCATGCAGCTAATGGAAATTTTAGACAAGCAGTCTTTTTAATTGACTGATATATTTTGTTTTATTTTATTTTATTTATTTATCTTTTGTCAACTGGATTAGTACCACTAGGCTAGTGGCCTCTTTTCAGGGTAGTACGGGAGGTGGTATTTCCACTGCATGCATTGATTGTAAAACATAGCCTCAAGAGGGCAGCAAGGACAGTGAAGTACTGTGTCAAAAAACTGCATAGACTGATCTAGCTGAATGAATACAAGCCTCCAACATGGTCTCTAATTCCTTGGCGTTATTTTTAAAAAGCAGCATATACCTCAGAACAAAGGTCTTGAGATATGCCTTAAAACTGACTGCCCACAGGCATATGTTGATGCATACATTACTTGTCATGATAATTAACATGTCCTACCTTCCTGGATGTATTATTGAAATTTGTCCATCAACTTTGAATGGGCAAGATTAAATAGATGCCATATCAAATGACAGAATCTAGATGGAGATGATATTTCTGTTTTGTCTGGTCTTCAAACAATGGAAGGCAAATAAATCTCCAACAGTGAACTTGCAATAAAATATATCAACAATTCCTTAAAGTTTATTTCTATTATCTTTGAATGGTAACCTTTGCTACTTAATGCTCAGGTATCATAAGAGTACCAAAACAGTATTGCAGGTAAATAAGTCTAGAAGAGGCCTATGGGACATCAGTGCAGATCTGTAATTAGCTGATACAGTACCTGGTGCCATTGCCCAATATAGCACACCTCAACTCTAAGTTGAAGAGGACAAAAAAGGTCCTCTTTCCCATTCATACCATGACAACAAATAAATTATCAGCATTCATGTCTATTTTTAAATGCTGGTACTGCAATAAAGCTCCATCAGCAAGTACTGATCTTGTTTCCTAGCACCTCATACCAAGGGTAGCCATCCTTTTTGTCCTCTTTGTAACACTATACCTACATTTCTGCATCAGTAGCTGGGTTATACAGATATAATCTAACACAAATGTGTTTATTTTCTATCCAGATTTTTGACAAAAGGAATATAAATATATATATTGGTTTAATGTTGCCGGTACAGATAATCAAGCAGTTTGTTCAGAGATGTAATTTATCTTTCCTTGTTCCTAAAAAGCATGTGTCTAATGAGAAGGAACTGTAGCTTATATGCAGAATACCTGGAATGATTTTTCCTACTTCCTGAACAATTTGGATGGACATTCCCCTTACATAGTTTGTGAGACTTCCTTTGTGAGATAGTCCTTCAACAACAAATGGAAGATGAGGCCAGCAAAATTCCTGCCAAAATATTCTGCTGTGTCTCCAAGATGGTATCATCAGTTATATTATGCCATTATTAAAGCTTTCTATCTGCTTTCCTGAGTTAGTCATCATTTCAGGCAGCAAATATTGACTAGATATTCTTGTTATTAGCATTACTTCCTTTTTAATTTTTCTTTTATCATTAATACTTTCCTCTTCTACATCACTCCTCTTCTGCAGCATCTTACCTTGCCTCGAATGTGAAGATTAGGAGTCCTTTAGTAAAATTCATATTTATATGTCAACTAGAAATCACATTTTAAAACAAGAGCATATGAAAAACATGCTTAAAAATATATTTACCTGCATACAATATATTTATAACAATATACCTGTCAAGATTCCCAAACCATTTTCATCTTTTTTTTTTTTTCAAAAGTATTACTTATATCCCTTTTTATTGTATAGCACTCCCCACACCTTCCCTGGGATTCAATAAACTCCAGGCAGGAATAGTGCTATTCCTGCATGGAGTGGTTTGTCTCCATTTAGCCACAGCAGTGCACCTTGCATAGTCATGAAGGTGCGCTTCTGTTAAGGCTAAATGGACATGAACTGTGGACAAGCGTAGGGAATAAAATAGCTATGTCAGTGTCCACAGACACTGAAACAGCTTGTAGATCTGTAAGGAAATGCAGGGGGTGTGTGACAAACTCTGTCACACACTGCCTGCATTGTTAAAGTGCTGTACGGCTATAGCTGTTAACTGTACATGTGTCTGCAGAATGCCCAGATGCCTGCCTCACATATTTCTCACCCTCCTAGATCAATAAAGCAGTAGAAAACCATAAATAATAGTGGGACAAAGCTAGAAAAATAGGTACATGTTAAATATTGTGCTGAAAACTTGAAAGCAGACAGAATAAAAGGTTTGCAGTAGCAAGGACTTCCCGCAGGGTATGAAGACTGAAACAGAAATGCCTGCCATCTGAAAGTGCTGTAAGCCATATCTGTCAACTCAACAGGATTATGCAGAATGCCCAGATCCTTGCCTCACATACCTGACAACCTCCTAGAGCAAGAAAGCTGTGGAAGGCCAGAAATAATATATTTTTTTCCATACAAAGGAATGTTTAAGCATAGCCAAGTGGGTGTGTGCATTATGGCCCTCCACGTAGCATTGCTTAAACATCCCATAGGAGATAAATAAAAATATACAGCTGAAATTCCCAAACCACAATATTGTAGTGGTTAGAGTCCCAGCTTTACATGCAGGAGTTCATGGTTTGAATACTAAGACAGGCAAGTTATTTTTATATAGGAAAGCGGTGCTAAAATTATTAATTTCAACTTAAATTATGTAGTAACTGAGTTTTGTCAACCAGGGTAGTATAGCTGGTATAAAATGGAAGTGTGAGTGCATATAACATGTGAAACCACCCATGTATACACAAGTGCCCCATACAGTATAGTCACACCCCTTGCTAATGTAAGGAAAGCACATAGAGGGATTTCATGTAAAGTAAATCAAATACACTGACTAAATGAAGTCATTATTCTGATATTTTCTAAAAATGAAAAGTGAGCAATGGTTAACAATGTTTAGTTATGCTTACCATGTTTAAGCATCACTTAGACGTGAATGCTAAGCATCAGGTAGTTCAGCTAAGCGGACTTGCAAACTGTTAAGCAGTGCTCAGCAATTACACTTTAAGCACTGTTCAATTCAGCTTAGATTTGTGCACTGCTTAGCAGAGCTTAACATGTTTAAAATGGTCCAATGACAGCAATGGGTGGGACTATCACCCTATTTAAACAGTGCAGGTGGGAATACAGCCAGAATCTGTTATAGTTCATCTGTGCAGGTACTATGGCTGGTGTAGGTGAAGGAGTGCGCTTTCAGGCACAGCCCTGGAGCATTCAGGAGTCCAGAGTCATGGCTGGACTCATAGAAAACCATGAGGAGAGACTTCTGCAGGCCCAGTACTAGGCCTCGCAATACAAAGCTGAGGCCTGGGACCATCTTGCACATGATCTCACCAGTGCTACTGGCATCCCCTGGACTGGTGAGCAGGTACAGCACCACTATGCTGACCTAAAGCTGACCTTAGTGGATCCAAGATGCATGGGCATGGAATGTTCCAGTACTAAGTATCACTATCAAGTAGTTTGTAGCAAATACTAGCCTGAGAATGTGATAGACAAGTATGCATAATGTTTGTTTTTCTCCCCTACAGCTGCAGCAGAGAGGGCTAGTAACATAGATCCCCATGCTGACAGATTGCTGAGGCTGCACTGACAGGCTGGTGAGTACAAACATATTCTGCAGTATATTGTTCAAATAGGTTAGAAGGAGTATATTGCTTACTGCTAGTAGGTATACTGTTACTGTGTGAACTGAATAAATAAAAAAGTTTGACCGAGTAATATTGATGTGTAATACAAATCCCTACAAAAAACTGTTGTGTTTATTCTGGTATGTTGTTGTAGACATATAGAATGTATACAGGTTCTTCACAGCAAATATGGCTGCAACAACATACATTAACTGAGGTTGTTCTGTGAACCAGCTGTTAAGAAAAACTGTAGATGGTAGAGCTGTAATACAACATATAACTGAAATGCGAAATATATACTGCACTAAGCTCTGAACCCTGAATGGTAATGTAGAAAGTTTCAAAGTGTGTTCCATCCAGCATTGCCTTGTGTTAACCTTTGCTTTCCAGACTGTAGTAATTCAAAGTATTAATGCACAGTACAATAACTATCTGTCATGCATGAATGCATCACAGGATTACAAGTTCAGACCGTCTAAGCAAGAGACGATTAGGCCGAAACAAGTGAAACAAGAAACAGCACTTCCCCAGTAGCTCAGTGTGATGACAAATATCTTAGTTGTTCATTTTGCATACCCAGACATGGTTCAAATCCAGTGAGTGGTACTAAGGTGTGTGCATATCTACACAAAAGGAATCAGGAATAAATGTAAAAACAGTCAGATAGTGTTAACAGATATTTTCTCCAAGGGTTTTACAGGTAAGGAAATGTTGGTAGTAGCTGTATGAAGGGTATACTAATAAACTGTGTACAACTGTTCAACTGTCCCACCACATAACTGCAAATGACAGCAGGATAGGTACATACAACATGCACTATTCCTGATACATGTCTCTCAAGTCTCACTCTGTTATGACTAGTGGTCATTGCTGCCATTCACCCTGGACACAGATAGGAAACCAGTTGAAGTATGCCAGTAGCACACTCACATAACAACAGTTCAGGGTACCCCACCTGTGCCAGATATGTAACCCTGACATGTAAGAGTCCCCTGTAGTCATGAACCGAGAGTTATCACAGTTTGCCCCATACCATTCTAGGCTGACAGTTTAATACGTATTTTTGTGCTACAGAAGCTATGGGCCATAGGCAGAAGTAAAGTGAGGGCAGACTCATAGAGTATTGAGCAGTACTGTTGTGGAAAATAGAAGTATAATCAGTTGTTAATGGACTTTTTGTCTCTCCCTACTACCTCTCATCTGGATCAATACTATAATTCATATACTACGGATATGTTTTTCTCCATCCCTAATGTTGGGACTTGTTTTCTAATATTGTTCATATATTTGATTGGTTGCATCTTAACATACCTTGTTCAAATACCATTGTTGGCAGCCTGTTGCTGTCAATGTTACTGGCATTCTGTCACGATGCATACTGTTGTTCCATTTATGCATGTGTTTGTTTTGCTATGCAACTCTTTCAAATCTGTTTTATGGGGTTAATTGGAACACCTACTCATGCTGTTATAACTAATCTTGAAATGTGTTGTTCATGACTAACCAACATATATTTTTTAAAACCTCAACACCATAGCACATTTGGGAAGGCAGATCCAGGCAGATCCGACTGTCCCACCTCATCTGGCCATGGCACCAGGCCTTGGCACATCTGGGACCTAACCCGGGATGTCCTCGTCTGCTGTTCCTGCACCACATTTGGGTGGAACCAGGTCAGGGGACAGGACCCATACCCTCCTGGGAGCAGGTGTGGACAGAACCCTGTCACCCACAGTCAGTTCTGGAGTTTGGTGGGCAGTGCCATCTGAGCAGAGTTGGGTGTGCAGCTGCATCAGATTGAGGACTGCCTGGTGCACCTCAAGGGGCAGGCCACCCCCAGCACAGCCACCTTTGGGGCTGTGAAGGAGCAGTGGTGACTACCAATGGTGGGAACCTCAATCCCACTGTATCCATTTGGGGGCTCATGGGCTTTGGATTCCCAACCATCTTCCCTGTCAAAGGTGTTTACCCCCTCATGAGTCATATACCACCCCTGTCTGCTGTCTTGTCTACCCAACCTACCTCCCCAAACATACCTACAGCCCTTCTCTGACATCCCACTCTCAACTTAAAAAAAATCATCTGTCCCACAAAGAAAACATTGCCCCATACATATCTCTACATTTCGCCCCCATGTACAGTAAAACTAATCAATCAACTGACAGATTACTCTCCAAATGTCTGCACCAACACTGCTCCCTGAGGGATGTGAGGCTGTATATTCCAAATTCTACATATTTAATTCACAGCTGTTGCTGCCAAAGAAATGTAGACCTATGGCTCTTTTCTACACCCATCCTGCACATCCCTAGCTACTTTTCATAATGTTTTAGCCTCTGCTTGCCCTCATTTCACCACTTTCCTATCACCCTTTTTTTCTTTTCTTTAAAGAAAATCAGTTTGGGTGTAAGTGAAGTTAACATGCATTAACTGTCTGTTAGCATCACTTAGCTCTATGTAAAACCATGCAAACCCACTTACATCTCTGCCTTAATCATTCTGACTCCTTCAGCCCTTATTCTGCCTGGCAACAGAACAACCAACTCTACCAAGTCTCAAACCCAGGATGCTGTGCACTACAATCACAGCAATATACCACTAAACTATCGGAACAGTGGAAGCCTGTAATGCTTTTACAAGCATATCATTAATTCTGATCATTTAATATTAATGAAAAAAGTAATAATTTTCAAGTCTGGAACCCAGGACCCCATGCACAACAATCACAACATACCTCTACACCATCTGAACTGTATGACTTTGTAATGTTTTTACAAACACATCATGCACAACAGTCATGCAACATAAGGGGGAATTATACATATGTAGTGCTGTTTTATATATATATATATATATATATATATATATATATACACATATATATATATATATATATATATATATATATATATACACACACACACATATATATATATATATATATATATATATATATATATATATATATTCTTTTTTTTATTCATACATAGATATATAGACAGATAACCAACCTCTTACTGCAACACATCTGCAAAATGCCCAACAAATGGAGAGGATAAAGGGCAAACAATAGTGACATCTTTGAAATATGACTGTCATAAGCATAGAAGTCTGCTAGAGTGGAATGGTTTGCTTTAACATACAATGCCAGATAGATTCCAGGTCTGAAACACAAATGAATGTCATTAATTACTGATGTCAGTGCTCACATCATCCCAGCGATCTGGCCAACAGACAAAACATATGAGCCACGCATCTGGACATTGTCTAGACAACTCAACAGTGGAGTGGTATGACTGCAGTCATGTAACAGAATGGAAATGCTTTATTAGAAAGGCTCACCCAGACTCTGCTACACTTTGCTGTGAAGGAAAGGTTAGTTTGCTTTTTATTTCTTCTGTTTTGTATTAGTCTATTGCCTTTTTATATTTTGAATACTGTGATTTGTTTTCTTTATCTTGTGTTTGCATTCAACTGGATGTATAAGAGAATTATACCTTTTATTTGCACTTTTTTTCAAAAAATACAGTATTTTAATTGATTTATTTGTGTTGCATTCAATATTAACTGAACTGGAAGTTTTGACTCTGTTTTTTCAGTTAGTGTTTGTTAGATTTTATTACCTGTTAGAATCCTGCATAGACAGTAATTGCAGTTGGGGGTAGTCTCATTCACTGATATTCTGTTAATGCCTATTTAAGTGGTACATTTTGGAATATTTTCTGCTTAAAACCTGAACTTTGGCTGGCTAAGATCTAGCTGTATTCAACTGGACGTATAAGAGAATTTAAGCACCTTTTATCTGCACTTTCTTCAAATAATACAGCATTTTAATTGATTTATTTGTCTTGGTGGCTTTGAAACTGCCTGCCCCTCTTGAAAATTTGTGTTTGGATACTCCTTCTGGGCCCAACTCATTTGCTCACTCAACTGAGTGCAGTGAGATCATATTCTGATGTCAGGCACTCCTACTGTGTACAAAGACAGCATCTGGGAAAGAAAAAACAATTTTAAGCTTGTTTCCTGCCTTTCCTGTAAGTGGTCTAGACTGTTTGTAGGCTTCTGAGCCCCCAAGCCTTTCTGTGTTGGAGGGAAGCTTTCTAGCTTAATTTTGTTTCTTAGAACTAGCCAGTTTTCTAGTTTCAGCACATATATCTGTTTCTTGTAACTCAGCACTTATTCAGAACTTGTTGTAAGCACTAAATAAGCTGCAAAGTACTACAGCACTCAACTTTCCTCACTTGTCTAGAGGAAAGCAGTTTTTAGTACTTAATAAATAAGAACCTATCCAGACAAGTCTAAGGGTCAGCTCCCGGTGATTTTTCCTGTCTACCTAATGAATCTGGGCATCATGGAGCAATGCAGCAATTGCCTCATGTACACAGATAACCCTCTCCTCCTACCATCCAATACTACAACCTGTGTGAGATGCACTTATATAGCCAAACTGGAAGCAAAGCACTCTTCACCCAAGACTGGACTAGACAGTCAAGAGGAAAAGGTAAACACTTGCACCACACCACACTCATCACATAGTCCATCAAAACCTACATCACCAAAACATAAACATAGAAACACAAAACAAGCACCTAAATTCACAGAGGCTCTCAATAAAAACCTGTCCAAGCATCAGGGACCTCCAAAGCAGAAACGCAAGCAAACTCCACCCCCCCAACACAACCCAAATAACACATAGTCCACAAACTCAGTGTGCCACTCAACCACAGCCCATAAGGCATAACAGCGTACCCAACACTCTAGTCATAGGTGACTCTATAGTCAGGCACACTGATGGGCCACTCACCAGACTAAACAAGGAGAAAGTTACTGTAAGCTGCCTGTCAGTTGCCAGGATCCACCACATAATGCACGCACTCAGGTCACTCCACAACAAGTACAAATATGACACTGTCATTGTCCATGTTGGTGTGAATGACCTGAGACGTACCTCCCTGGACTACATTAAAAGAGACATGTAGGAGCTCTCCGATATTGTAGCTTAGGCAGGTATGACCCTAACCCTGAGTAGCATCCTGCCATCACCCAGAATGATACCACAGTACAAGGACAAAATGATTGACTTCAACAATTGGCTAAGCTTCTGGTGTCATTCTAAGGGGATCCAGTATTTGTCTGCCTGGGAGGACATGATCGACAGACCACGATGCTTTGCCAGAGATGGTCTGCACCTGTCACCCTTGGGATTCTGGATACTGGCAAAGGCTCTTGACACCCCTATAGTGCCTTTTTTAGGCAAGGTTCAAATGACAAATTCACCACCGTAACAGGTACAAGCAAGAAAAATCTGAGGGTATTGCTACTCAATGCTAGAAGTCTAAACATCATGCACTCACTCGAGGCACTCCTTAAAATGGAAAACATCGACATCTGTGAAGTGACAGAGACATGGTTCAAAGCTCCAGAGAGTACCCCTGTGTTACCAGGCTATAATTCATACCACACCTTTCAGCCACCTAACCCAGAATGAAACACTAAAAGTGGAGGTGTGTCCATATTCATTAAGGATATCCACACCTCCAGGCTAGTTGCACAGCATAATGGATTCAAGATTATCCAAGTGCAACTAACTCTGGGTGAGACAGCAATCCAAATTGTAGCTTGCTACAGATCCCCCACCATGCCCCAGGATTCCCACTCCTCATTTCTTGATACACTGGAAAGTATTAGGGTACAACCCAACACCCTAATAATGGGTGATTTCAACTATCCCAACATTAACTGGGAAAACTACTCATGTACCAACTCTTTTGCTCAATGTTTTCTGGAATTCATAAATTCCAATGCCTTGGATCAACTTATTCATATCCCCACCAGGGGCAGCAATATCCTAGAACTGGTCATTACCAACATGGGCAACCAGTGTTCCACACCAGAGGTCAATTCCTTGTTGGTCAGATCCGACCACAAGCTAATCACCCTAGACATCCACATCCCACCCCCACCCCCAATTAGGGAAACCACCGAAAAAAACTTCTCCAAAGCCAACTTCACACTTCTTAAGACAGAAGTGGCAAACTTCATGACACCCATGCAGATGGACAATAGAGGTACAACTGTTGAATCCTACACAAATGCACTTTATAAGCACTTACACGAGTGCATGGATCACGCTATCCCTAATAGAACCAAGATGCTATCCTCCAAAAAAAAGAAGCCAATCTGGTGGTCCTCTGCTATAAACAAACTCTACAAGAGAAGAAAGAAACTTTTGCAAAAAAGAGTAAAATCCCATGACTGGAGGAACTCCCTGGTCAACCTCAGTAAGAAGCTGAGATCCCTCATAAAATCCTCCAAAGCTAGTTACGAAAAAAAAATTGCCACTGACTCTAAAGACAACTACAAAGCATTCTATAGCTATGTCAAGAATCTTAATGGCAACACTCAGATCTGCTCTGAGTTACAGCACAATGGCATTAAATATACAGAACCAACTGATATTGCCAACATCTTTGCAGATAGGTTTAGTGCTAACTTTACCCCCTTCTCACCCCCTAAAGAGCCCATCTCTATACTAGAAGACTGCAAAGTTTCTGTAATCATGGCTGCACAGGTAAAAAACACACTCTCCAAAGCCAAGAACAAAGCATCCATGGGACCTGACAGTATCCCATGCTGCGTTCTACATGAACTACAGAATTAACTGGCACCCTACCTAAGTACCATGTTCAATCATAGCCTCACCTCAGGCTTTGTGCCCACTGAATGGCACACTGCGACGGTTATCCCACTCCACAAAGGGGGAGCCACGATGGACCTCTGGAACTACTGCCCCATTAGCCTGACGAACTTGGTCTGCAAGGCCATGGAACGTATCATCATGGAACTCATAAACAAAGACATTGGTAATCTCCATACTCTGGACACTACCCAGTTTGGGTTTGTAAAAGGCAGATCATGTCTCCTAAACCTGATTGACTTCTTTGAATCAGTCACCAAAGCCATAGATGAGGGTAAGGTGGTTCACACAGCTTATCTAGATCTCGCCAAGGCTTTCGACACCATCCCCCACTCTGGAATTATAGATAAGCTCACTAAACTAGGTATAAATCCCTATGTCACAAGATGGATTGCCAACTGGCTCATGGACAGAACCCACACTGTGAAAGTAGCAGACTCCAAATCCGACTTCAGACCAGTGACAAGTGGAGTACCACAGGGTTCAGTCCTGGGTCCTCCCCTGTCTGGTATCTACTTCTCTGAAGTACAGGCTAACACAGAAGGTCTTTGGTTAACAAAGTTTGCAGATGACTGCAAATTAAGAGCCATAATCAAAACTCCTAATGATGTGGACATACTACAAAAGGGCCTCACTGAGACAGATGCCTGGTGTCAAAGCCATGGCCTGAAGCTCAATGCCAAAAAGTGCATTGTCATCCCCTTTGGTAAAAACTCTGTACCCATGAACTACCACATAAGTGGTAGTCTACTTAACACTGAAAGTGTGATAAGAGACCTTGAGACACAGGTAGACAGTAATCTCTCCTTTGATAATCACATCGCCACAGTGGTCAGGAAATCCTTCTACGTGGCTCACCTCATCACAAAAGGTTTCTCATCCAGAAAAAAAGAGGTCATTGTTCTCCTCTGCTCATCACTCATTAGACCCATTATAGAGTAAAATGCCCCTTTTGGTATGTACCTCACAAGACATCTACAACAACTGGAAAGACCACAGAAATACCTCACAAAGAGGATTACTGGCCTCAAACAGATGCCCTACGCAGACCGTCTCAAAAAACTCCAGCTTTACTCCATCACATATCGCCTACTCAGAGGCGATCTCTGCCTAGCATACAAAGCTATGTCAAACCCAGAGCTGTTGGACATGCTCCACTTAAAGAAATCCCAATCCCTCCAAGCTACATGCTCTAGGGACCTAAACCTTGTCACCACAATAAACAGAACATGCTGGAGGGATATATTCCTGTTCCAGAGACTTTCCATAATCTGGAACAAACTACCTGTCTATGTCAAACAGAGCTCCTCATTAGCACTCTTCAAGAAAAATCTTGATGATTGGATGGGAAATAGGAAATTCACCCCAGGGATCACTTCTGTGGCTCTGCTCAACAGGGGCACACGAAAATAATTTTCTTGAATGGCGAAAGCCAGGGTAACTTTTTGGCTAGGCTTATATAGGTCCTAGGGCTAATAGCCTAGTACCTACCTATGAACTTATGAAAAACCCATGACAGCTGCCAACCATGTCATCCAGCACCTTCTGACCCACAGTAAGACCAACACGACACTTAATCAGCTCTAGAAATTACCCATGTATATCCAAATATATTATGTACTACAGGGATGGAACTGTAGGGAAAAGCAGATAGTAGTGCATAAATTTCCACCCACAACCATTTGCACCACAGTCACAGCAACATATCAGTACCCCAAATGAACTCTAGAGTAGAACGACTGTTTGAACGAACATATCCTAATTCCCAGTCACACACTACACTGGCATATACTGGCCCAACTCACAGTGTACTGGGAATCCTGAGGTGTTACAGGGCATTCCTCAGTCCCCCCTGCAAACATACACACTTGATAGACCACCAGCAGCTGTAGCAGCATGTACAGTCAGATAGAAAAAGAATCTGTGACACTCACATCTACTACTCTCACTACTCAGCCAAACAAACATCTACACACAACACTACTACACAGTCTTGGCATTCACTTCACAATGACCAGACATACATAACTCTCATATGTAGAGTTTTCCACAGAATGTCCACGGTGTGAGACCATATTCATGGCCACTGCCACATACCACTTCCAGGAGTCTGCTTAGTCAATGGGATGGTACCTTGAGTGCAGTCACTAAATAATGATATCACATACCTCTGACCCTCTTACTGCAAGACATCTGGACAAAGCATGACATACTTGGGGGACAGAGGGCTAGAAAGAGGAAGATATCTCACATAATGGTGTTACAAAAAACACTTGCCAGTGTCACAGACTTTGTTGTAACATAACATCCCTGAAGGATATGATGTCTGAAACACCAATGGTTGTCAACAGTTACTGACTACAATCATCACATTATCCTACTGATTCCTCAAAAACAGACATTGTCTCAGGAACAGACCAAACATAACAGGAAAACCTCTGGGCAGTCTGTGGACATCAGGACAGTTGAGAGGTACATCAGAGACATAATCACTATCAGACGTCAAGTCACACAGAAAATGCATGTCCAGACAAGCCCTGTTAAACTAGCTACCCTCTATGCGTATAACAGTACTACTGACTTGCAATATGTACCCAATTCTGGAGCTTTGTTCCCCATGTTGCTGGGCTCTCTCCATATGTCCTCTCCTGAGAGGTATTCCCACCTACTGTCTGTGAAGCTGTAGCCCCCACACCTCCATAATGTCTTCCACACAGGCAAGGAAAAGGGGCAAGGCACACATGAAGGCTATAATTGTAGCACTGTGTTGCTATGGCACTGGCAAATCAAAAGAAAACACAGCTGGTCTGTATGGAAGTAGCAAGTGGGAGACACCGATTGGTGCACAGGTCATCACCTGCTCATGAACAGTACCTACAAAAGGCAAGCTGGTGCCTATGCAACACAGGTCTCAACCCATCTACACAAAGACAGACTACGACTACACAAACCTAACCATTTGCATTGTTGTGAGGAAACTCCTTAGCACTATAACAGGTATGTCAATCATGTAAGCTTGTAATGGAATGCAGAAGGGCAGATGCAATGATGTCAACTGGGACATTAAATGCTAGGCCATGACAAGACCTGCTGGATTCACATGCTGCTGTCCAGCACCTATAGCCATTTCCATTTGTTCTGCCTGCATTGACATGGGGCACATCTCTGGCCACTGAGTCACTCCAGCAAAGGTCAGCACATGTATGCCTACCAATGGAGTCTTTGTTGATCAATACTGAGTGTGTCACTGGTAGGCCAGCTACCTGGGATGTTGTAATTATTCATATGTCACCCAGTGAATGTTACTCTGATACATATGCTTGTCTTATAAATGTAAGAGATTTGCATAGGGTATGTGCATACATGACAGGTGTAGATGTGTGTGTTGAACTGTATATGATATACTGAGCCCATACCTGACAACTGGCCAGAGTTTCGCAGACTGACCACGTCTGCCATAAATTTGTAGTCAATGCCTCAGGCAGTTGTGTATTGTCTGGCACATCACTGGCAACCCATTAAAGACAGAAGTCATAACAAATTACCATACATTTCATTTTCAGATGTCATACCCTGCAGAGTACACTTGTGAATGTGACACTTTCTTTGCTGGCAACTAAGTGTGTTTCATCTAGATTCATAAAGTGCCACTATTTTCTGGCCTTTGCCCACCACTAATATGTGCCTTTGTGCAGATGTCTTGCTCTAACAGGAGCTAGGTGTCTTACCATGAAACCCATGTCAATGCAAGCATACCTTGTCCTGTAGGATGCTGACATTTTTGCAGTCACTGACACCTGCTTTCTAGCTGTGGAAAGCACACCAAATTTACCATGTCACTCATCCCATCATATGTTTAGACCCCCAAATGGAAGCCTATAAAGCCACAGGAGATGGAGTGTTGAACATTAGCATACACATACACACCTTCAGGCTGGCCAAACAGTATGATGCATGGGTGAGATCCCAAGTGCAGTTAACAGTTGACAAACACCTACTCAAATCATAGCTAGCTACAGGCCTCCAACCATGACTATGGACACCCACCACACCTATTGGGACCTGCTGGAATCTCTCAGGATTCAGTCATCTACCCTCCTCCTGGGTGACTTCAAATACCCAACCATAGTGTGCCTGACCTATGCCACCTGAACATGAATGCACATAGATTCTTTGGCTTTGCCAATGGCAATGCAATGGATCAGCCGGTCAAAACTCATACAGCAGGAGGGAATCTCATGTACCTGGTCCTAACCAAAATGAATAGCCACTGTAGCATTCCTACAGTGCCATCCCTCTTGGTAATATTTCACCACATAGCCATCACTGTTCAGATCACCATCTTCCCTGCCCCCCCTTTTCAGTGTCAAACAGAATGAACTGTATACAAATGACTATAAATCTCCTCAGAGCAGGTAGATGTAGCTGTGTAGCCAATGTCCCATTTGTTGGAACTGGAAGCAGTGTCAAGGCCCACATGACAATACTATGTGGGCACCTACATAGCTGTATGGTCTCAGCAGCACCTGACAGGACAACATCATTTCCTTCAAGGTAGGGTAAACACCTGTGGTGGACAGCAGCAATACACAAGTACCATAATCAGCAGAAACAATTGCTGGATGGGCCAAGAAGGAACAGGTGCCTCATTGGAAGCAATGTCACCTTGGTCCGCATAAGCAAATAAGAGCACAGGTGATGTACCCTAAGGCTGTCTTTGAGTACAAATTGGACACATCCACCAAGGCAAATCACTAGGCATTCCACACATGTGTCTGCAATTCCAGAGGCAACACACAAATCTGCTCTGTAGTGGTGGTTAATAACACCACATGCATATATGGCATAGATATAGGCAACTGACTGCAGACAGGTGAAGTGTGAACACCACCCCCTGTCCCCCCAGTGGTACATATGTACACATGTGCATGTACAGCACCTGCCCCCCTCCCCTTATGATCAGGAAGCAGGTCTGTAATGCCCTCTCAAAGGCAACACATAGAGATCTCCATAGGCCAGATACCATTCCTGGCTGCATCCTACATGAACACAAGCATGGGCTCTCAGACCCATTCTGCAGTGTAGTCAACCACGGCCTGAGCACCAGTGCTATCCCATCTGCAGAAAGGATAGACAGAAAGCCAATAGAAAACAGATTATACATTAGCATGAATGTTCTGAAGGATACAAGTCTGAAACTGAAATGTATGCCATTATGTCATGACAGCAGTCCTCAATGACATGACCAAAAACCTCAATAATCTCCATTTAATATAATATTAATATGCAATAGGAGATAAATAAAAATATACAGCTCAAATTTCCAAACCAAGGTAGTGCAGTGGTCAGAGTCCCAGCTTTACATGCAGGCATACACGGTTTGAGTACTACAACAGGCAGTCCAATTTTACATGGGGAAGCTGTATTAAAAGTACTATTTTCATATTAAAATATGTGGTCAGGAAGCAGGTCCATAATGCCTAATCAAAGGCAACAAATGTAAGTCTCCATGGGAGGTGATAACATCCCTGTCTGCATCCTATATGAACACAGGCATATACCCCCAGCTCCATTACACACTGTAGACAAGCAAAGCCTGAGCACCATTGACATCACATCTGCAAGAAAGACAGCCACTGTCATCCTCTACACAAAGGTAAATGATGAATGGTGGATTATGCAATTTACTGGCCCTTATTGGGGGGAACATGACACATCAGGACCAGAAGTGCAATGCACGCTCATACTGTGCTGATAGATGAGAGGGGTATGATGTGGTCGTAGGTGGTGGCTAATGCTAGTCAATGTTGATGTGCAGGTTATGTAAATAACATTGACCAATGCATGAGGTCCTGTGATGTGTTTCCCTGTTTATATCTTCCAGGTGGCATGCAGCATGCAAGACAGCCAGCATACACTGCAGCTGAAACTGCATCCATCACCGAGATGATAATCAACCACCATGGGGTGATGTCTGGCCGTGGCCAATTGAATCTGCAGTAAACCACCCTGTGGGATGAGCTTGTCCACAGAGTAAACAACTTAGGTCACCATGGATGCACATATGATCAGGTCAGGCATCGGGCAACTGACCGATACACCATGCCCGGCAAAGGTCTGCTGCTGTGGCCAGGGACCGTTCCACCACAGGTGGGGGTCCTGCTATGCAGGCCCCACTTACACCAACAGAGGAGCTCCTTGCCAACCTTGGGGCAGTCACCACACACCAGCAAAGCCAACACACACAAGTCGTGGAGGTAGGTAGCACCCAGACAACAGGCGAAGAGCATCCAGGTAAAGCCCCAGTGCACATCAGTTTAATAATGTAGCAGTCATACTGGCTTCTGTAGAGTATCTAGATGCATATGTCAGGTCAAACTGCATTTGTGGGTGGGGTTTTGTGATGCACACAAGTGCACATCTATGATGAAGGACAGCAAATTGTGTAGTATCAGAGCTTGCACTGTACATGTGCAGAAAAGTAGCATTCATCTTGTACCAATGCCACATGGGAGTCTGCTGACCATACCTCTCCCCCACAACTACATAAGTACCTCTGGTTTGTATGTGAGACAGCATCTTGAACCTGGTGAGTATGGTATTGTCCTGTTGTGACTCACCAATACCCCAGGCATGTTAAAGTCATGCATTTTACCATGCACACAACTGTTACTCTTAGCCGTATTGTGAAATGTGCATGTTCACTTATAGTGGGGTTAGCTGCATTGCATCAGAGTGGTCATCACAGGGGCCTATTTTCAGGAGGTGTAACATATCTGTAGCATGCCTCACAACCTGTCAGTGCAAGAAATCTTGACAAAGACTGACAAAATGGGTGGATAAAGGGACAAAACTAGGGACATATTTGAAAAGTAGTCTTATACAGTGCATATAAAAAAGTGTACACACCCCTGTTAAAATGTCAGGTATTTGTGACATACAAAAATGAGACCACAATAAAACATTTCACAACTCTTCCCACCTTTAGTGTGACCTATAACCTGTACAATTCAATTGATAAACAAACAAACCTGTTAGGGGAACAAGTATGAGAAATAAAACATGTACAATAAGCTAGATGCATAAGCATCCACAGCCTGAAGCTAATACTTTGTTGAAGTAGCTTTTGATGTAATGACAGCATTATGTCTTCTTGGGTACACACCTGCTGTCAATTACAGACACTGTTTGATTAACAAGTAATGGTCAGCTGTTCTACTAGGCTTTTCCAGACATTTACTCAGTTGCCTGCTACAGCAACAGCCATGGTTCACAGACAGCTTATAAAGCTTCAAGGGGATCTCATTGTGGTAAGGCATCAGCCTGGGGAAGGGTATAAAGACATTTCCACATCATTGCATATACCATGGAACATGGTGAAGACAGCTATCACAAGGTGGAGAAAATATGGAACAACAGTTACATTGTGAAGAAGTGGACATCCCTCCAAATTTGATGAGAAGACAAGACCAAAACTGGTCAGGGAGGCTGCCAGGAGACATACAGAAACACTATTGAAGTTGCAGGAATCTCTGGCAAGTACTGGTTTTGTACTATATGTAAAAACAATCACCCATATTCTCCATATGTCTTGCCTATGGGGTAGGTTTGGAAGATGGCAGCATTTTCCCACACTGAACAATATCCAGGCCTGGCTAAATTCTAAAAAACAATACATCTAGTCTCCCAAAAGCATGTCGGAAAATGTGTTATGGTCTAATGAGACCAAGGTCGAACTTTTTGGCTACAATTCTGAAAGGTTGGTTTGACGCAATAACAATACTGCGCATCACCGAAAGAGCACCATCCCCATGGTGAAGCAGTGTCCTGCTTTGGGGTTGCTGTTAATAAGCTGAAATTGGGGCTTTTGCCAAGCTGGAGGGGATTATGAACTATTCTAAATGTCACTCCCTTTTGGCTCAAATTCTTCAGGTGTCTGCTGGATAGCTGTAGATGGAGAAGAATGCCACCTTTCCACATGGCAATGATCCAAACCATACAGCTAAATCAACAAGCCAATGGCTTCACCAGAAGACATTCAATGTTCTAGACTGGCTCAGCCAGAGCCCACACCTACATCCAATAGAAAATCTTTGGGGTGACCTGAAGAGGGCTGTGCACAAGAGATGCCCTTGCAATCTGACAGAGTTGGAGGGCTTTTGCAAGGGAGAGGCTGCAAATATTGCCAATTCAGGAAGTGCCATGCTGATAGACACCTTCCCAAGAGGACTGAATGCTGTAATTAAATCAAAAGGTGCTTTAACAAAGTATTAGTTTAAGGGTGTGCACACTCATGCAATCAGCCTACTGTACATATTTCATTTACTATTTGTTACCACTAACTGATATGTATGTTCTTCAATTGGATTGCACAGGTTATAGGTCACATTAATGCTGGGAAATGTTATGACATGATTCCTGTGGTCTCATGTTATATATCACAAAATCCTGACATGTTAACAGGGGTGTGTACACTTATTATATCCACTGTAAACTTAGAAAGTTGTTAGAGTAACTGGCTTTGTTTAAACATACATTTACTGCAGGTTATGCAGTCTGCAACTCACATTATGTCATTAATTAGTGGCGCCAATCCACAGATCATCACAGTAATGTATCAGACAAAGACAGGATTTATGAAGAAAAGACCAAAAATATGAGCCACACATCTAGACATTCAACAAAATTCTGTACAGTTGAGAGGTATGTTCTGTAGGAGTTGCTACTGTGCTATACAGGTGAGCAGCAATAATGTGTATATGGGTGCAGTGTGTGCTAGGTGAAGGCCCATCACCTACTAACCCTATTCACGTATCCCAGAAGTGTATATTAGTAGTAACATTAAGTAGAAAAGGCTGCATTTCATGATGTTGAGGGCCTGTCCAAAGTGTGTATGTTGTAGTCTGACTGTGTGTTGTGAATGTCACCAGCTGGCTATTGTGAGGTTTGTGTAATGCCTTTGTGCCACCTCACCTGTATGTGTCTGTGTGTGTGTGTGTGTGTGTGTGTGTGTGTGTGTGTGTGTGTGTGTGTGTGTGTGTGTGTGTGTATGTGTACCAGCAAACCTTATAATGCAGGTATTAATTTATATATGTTGTCTTCTCCTCACAGGTGGACATGGTGGCTGTGTTCCCTCCTGCTCAGAATCTGATGTCAGTGTCTCTGCAGACTCTGACCATGATGGTGGTCCTAGTGAGGCACAGGTGGGGTTGTCAGGGGCTGAATCTGTGCCATCTGTTGGCATCCCACAGTTGTCTACAATGTCCCTGCACACAGTCACAATGCCCACACATACTTCATCCCCAGCAGCCACATATAATGGACAGTTTGCAGGTGGTGGCATGGAGCAGGCTTGTGTGGTGACTATGGCAAGTGTGAGTGTAGACACTAGCCATAGCCAGAATGCAGGCGAGGTCCCACACAGGCAGATGGACAGGGGTGTTTGACTGAGGACTGCTGCCCATTGAGCCGCTGTCGCAAGTGCCACACCAGGTGTCACCAGATGCATGTTTCTGGCTGTCATGGATTCACAGGCACATAGTGAATGCAACACCAGACAAATACTCAGGGTCTTGGATGCAACTCTTCCTGGCTCATGTGACGACATACATGACCTTGTTGAGGCCACACATCAAAATACTGAGCACATGAATAGATGGTGGGGTGAGACCTTGGCAATCCTTGACAGTGAAATGTCTGTGCTGCAGCATGTGGTGGGAGATGGGCATCAGCCACATGGACATAGGTCAGCACCAACATCAGCCAAGTGTCTACGTGGCTGTGCACCTTCACAGTCTCATAGTAGCAATCCCATCAACAGTACCGAAGGGTGGGTTCTGTCCACACAACAACAGAGCAGGTCATGGGCACATGGTGCTGGCTGGTCCCATCAGTGACACAGATCCAGCAGACAGCAGTCACCATTGGGGAGTAGTGCTGCATATGGCCTTGGGCCTGGTGGTTCCAGTCATTAAGACCCCTGACAGGAATGGTTAACGTATCCACGGCCAGAGATGGTGAACTGTACACCCTATCATGTACTGTCCACAGCTACCCAACATACCCTGTGTAGGGCAGCCACATGGCATGACTGTGTACATACAAACACAGACACATCACCATCACAGCCAGGTCACCTCCAGACACACACACACACACACACACACCACCTCTGCATGGCCCATTCATAGAACACCCCTGTAAACACACACATGATGTCAACCATATGGCCCAGCCTAGGCCTCTGGCAAACCCACACAACACCCTGTGCATATGATGTTACCTGTACCATATCCCTGACATCCATACTACTGATGCAGGGACATGCTAATATGGTTCTGATGAACATGGTGAATTAAGTACTGTTTAGCTATGTAATGCTGTGTAAGGTGCTGTCAGCTGGCATTTGCAATGGGTACACTTCATAGTGTGTGTACCTTTTCAGCCATGATGCATTATTAGTGTTAGCAACACTGACTGAATGTAGTATCACATGCTGTATTCTGTTTGCGTTCTAGTTGTCTGTGTGTCAGCAGGTTGTGGCCCTGCAGACATTGCCAATGAGGGTTATGACAGAGTGGTAACACATTGATCATGTTAGAGCTGAGGTGCAGCTGTATATGTACACATTTACCAGTTCTGTGTAACAGTGATTGCATGTGCTATAGGGCTTACAGGGCTGAGGGGTGTATACAGGTAAGTCTATGGTGGTTGATGTCAGCAGCCCTTGTAAAGTGGACAGTGGTAAGTGTAGTGGGTGGAACACACCTCAGATTGGTAAATCCCATACCCCCAGAGGATATTGTGTTGACCAAACACAAAGAGAATACTGTTCCCACACTCACACACACACACACACACAGACACACACACACACACACACACACACACACACACACACACACACACACACACACACACACACACACACACACACACACACACACACACACACACGCATAGGATCACAGTTGCCAGTGTTGGGTTTGGAAACTACCCATCTAGTTAGTGGTACTACAGTGTTATAAGGTTATTGCAGGTGGCACGGAACTAATATTTTGATGACTATTCCAAGGTACCTGTAAAGTGAATAACATAACATTTCATACCCTTGTGAGGTATGGCAATGGGGGTGTACTGGGTGTGGAAGGACTCATTAGACTGTCAACTATGAGCCTACACACTCACAAACACTGCTATACACACCAATGCACACACAATTGCCAGTACTGACATTAGCAGCCCAGCCTATCATGTTATTCATTCCATAATGTTACATAGCTGTTGCACATGGCAAGGGGCGTATAGGGCTGAAGAGTGTCAACAAATACCTCTACGGTGGATGTGAACAGTGGCCTTTGTAAAGTGGACCTTGGGACATGTACTGGGAGTACCATGGCCTAAAAATGTAAAACTCACCCCTCACAATGGATATAGTTCTCACTCTAACACATACACAGAATATAGTTCTCACACACACCTTTGCCAGGACTGAGATTAGAACCTTTACCTCTATAGTTACTGCTAATACAGTTTTATGCATTTATCATGCACTCCACAGAGCTTATAGTGTGAAGAGTGACCCACAGTTTTTCGAAGGTGAACAACATCACCAGCCCTTATAAAGTATGCCAATGTGCAGTGTACTGGGAGAATAAGGCCTCAAAATGCTGCATCCTACAAATATACACACTTACAAACACTTACACACATTTGTCAGGACTCAGATTAGAACCCCTCCATATGTAGTCATTGGTACTATAGTGCTATGCAGTTACCACAGACACCACAGGGATTATAGGGTGAAGAGTGTCCCAAGGTACCATTATAGTGAATAACATCACCAGCCCTTGTAAAGTATGGCAATGGTAGGTGTACTGGTTGAAAAGGGCCTCAGACTTCTTTCACCCACATGTTTAACAACTCACAAACACTTTTATACACACTAATGCACACACACACACACACACACACACACACACACACACACACACACACACACACACACACACACATACATTTGCCAGTACTGAGAACCATATGTTCATAGGGGTGTACTAGACAAATGGCCATGGAACATTTACAAGCCTAGCCGATAGGATTTCCCCTAGTACTGTGCCACCTAACGATAGTCTCCAGTGTGTCTAACGAGTATAGCCACTGGAATGATCCTGGGGTGGGATTTCTATTCCCCATCCACTCGTCCAGATTTTTCTTGAAAAGAGCCAGTGAGGGGCTCTGCTTGATATGTATGTGAAGTCTATTCCATAGCGTGGGCAGTCTCTGGGTTATGAACCCTTCCCTCCAGCATGTTATTTTGATTGTGGAAATGGGGTTGAGGTCTCTGGCGCATGTGGTGCAGATGGATTGGGTTGCTTAGATGTAGAATTCCTGACAGAGCTGGGTCAGACATGGCTTTGTAAGTCAAGCAGAGATCACCTCTAAATTGCCAATATGAGACAGAGAATAGTTGGAGTTATTGGAGTCTGTCCATAAAGGACAAGTATTTTAGGCCTATGATCCCCTTTGTGAGGTACGTTTGCAGCCTCTCCAGTTGTTGCAGGTGTCCAGTGAGGTACATGCCAAATGGGGCATTGTACTCACTGATTGGCCTAATGAGGGGAGAGTATAGGGAGACAATGACCTCACACTTCCTGGATGCAACACCCTTAGTAATTAGATGTGCCACATAGAAGAACTTTCTGAACACAGTAGCACTGTGGTGGTCAACAGAGAGCTCACTGTCAACCTATGTTCCCAGTTCTCTTATAATGACTTCCGTGTTCAGTGGACTACCATCAATGTGGTGATTCATGGGAACCATGTTGTTCCAAATGGGGATGGTGGCACATTTTCTGGCATTGAGCTAAAGTCCAGGGTTCTGACACCAGTCATAGGTCTCAGTGAAGCCTTTCTGCAGGATGTCAACATCACATGGGGAGGCAATAATAGCACCCACCTTGCAGTTGTCTGCGAATATTGTCAGCCAGAGTCCCTTCATGTTGGGCTGGACTTCAGAGACGTAGATACCAAACACGAGGGGACCCAGGACCAAACCCTGTGGGACTCCACTTGTGACTGGTCAGCATTCTGACATGTAGTCCGCTGCTTTTACATCATGGGTTCTATCTGCGAGCTAGTTTGCAAGCCACCTAGTGATATAGGAGTTGATGCCTAGCTGAGTGTGCTTGTTTATGATTCATGAGTGCGGAATGGTACCAAGGATTAGAAGGCCTGCCTATCTTATTTATTCCATACTGTTACATAGTTATTGCACATGGCACAGAGCTTATAGGGCTGCAGAGTGTCTACAGCTACCTCTACAGTGGATGACAACAGTGGGCCTTGTAAAGTAGACATTGGGAAGTGTACTGGGTAGACCACAGCAAAAAATTGCAAACCCCCCAATGGATATGTTTCTTACCCACAAACACACATTTGCCAGGACTGTAATTAGAACCCCTACCTATCTAGTTATTGCTACTACAGTGTTATGCAATTATCACACAAGCCATGGATCTTACAGGGAGAAGGGTGACGAGCATCACCAGCCCTTTTAAAGTATGGCAATGGGAGATGTACTTAGTGAGAAAGGCCACAAAATGCTTTAACTGACAGATATACACACTTACAAACACAAATACACTCATGTTTTCCAGGACTGAGATTAGAACCCCTACCTCTCTAATTCCTATCTAATTATTTGTACTATAGAGTTACACAGTTATTGCACACACCATAGAGCTTATAGGGCTAATAGCTGACCAAAGGTACATCTAAGGTGACTGACATCAGCAGGACTGCTAAAGTTGGGCAATGGGAAGTGTATTGGGTGTGAATGGGCTCAAAATCTTAAACCTACAAACACACACACTTTTACATTTGCTAAGATTGACACTAAACCCCTACCTAACTAATTATTTGTAGTATAGTGTTACACAATTATTGCATGTGTCACAGAGTTTGCAGGGCTGTGGGCTGCCCAAAAGTAATTCTAAGGTGACTGACATCAGCAGGACTGTTAAAGTAGGGCAATGGGAAGAGTACTGGGTGTGAATGGGCTCAAAATCTTAAACCCACAACTGCACACACTTTTACATTTGCCAGGACCAAGATTAGAACCCCCACTTAACTAGTTATTTGTACTATACTGTTACACAGTTATTGCATATGACACAGAGCTTATAGGGCTGTGGGTTGCCCAAATGTACTTCTAAGGTGATTGACATCAGCAAGACTGCTAAAGTAGGGCAATGTGAAGTGTACTGGGTGTGAATGAGCTCATAATCATAAACCTACAAATGCACACACACACACACAAACACACACACACTTTTATATTTGCCAAGAGTGAGATTTGAACCCCTACCTAACTAGTTATTTGTACTATAGTGTTATGCAAATCTCACACACATCACAGAGCTTGTAGAGCTGTGAGTTACGCAAAGGTACTTCTAAGGTGACTGACATCAGCAGGACTGCTAAAGTAAGGTAATGAGAAGTGTACTGGGTGTGAATGGGCTCAAAATCTAAAACCTACAAATACACACACTTTTACATTTGCCAGGACTGAGATTATAACCCCTACTTAACTAGTTATTTGTACTATAGTGTTACACAATTATCACATGCAATACAGAGCTTATAGGGATGTGGGCTGCCCAAAGGTACTTCTAAGGTGACTGACATCAGCAGGACTGATAAAGTAGGGCAATAGGAAGTGGACTGGTTGTGAACGAGCTCAAAATCTTTAACCTACAAATGCACACACTTTTACATTTGCTAGGACTGAGATTAGAACCCCTACCAACATAGTTATTTGTACTATAGTGTTATGCAGTTATTGTACACACCACAGAGCTTATAGGGCAGAGGCCAGTCCAACAGTACTTCTACAGTAAATGACATCAGCAGATCTCGTGAAGTAGGGCAATGGAAGATATACTGGCTGGGAATGGACTAAAATACTTTTTCCTACACACACACAACCACTGTTAAATATGCCGGGACTGTGCTTAGAACCCCTACCTATCTAGTTATTTGTATGATAGTTTTACACAGTTATTATACATGCTATAGAACTTGCAGGACTGAAGCCCATCCAAAGTACTTCTAAGGTGAATGACATTAGCAGATCTTGTAAAGTAGGAACATGGGAAGTGTACTGGGTGGGTAAGGCATCATAATAGTTAGACCTACAGACACACACACACATACCAAGGTAGGTGATATGATATTCTAACCCCCACCTCAGTACCATCAGACAATGAATCTCATCTTCATGCTGACACATGCCAGTAGTTACAACTGATATGCAACTGTCTGCACCAGGACATCACTCTCTACCATTCAAGGCATCCCTGTGTATGACTCACTCTCTGTGTATGTCTCCCTATATGTCTCACTCTATCACTGTTTGTCTCTTCCCCATGTTTATATGTGTGTATGCTTGACATATTGTATTATGTTGCCCATGTATATGTGTGTGTGTGTATCACATGCAACAGATGCAGATATGCCACATATGTGCCACCTACAGCTGGCTGTGGGTAATCCTGTCTGATGGGTGTGATGGGTGTGTGTGGAGACAGTTAGGTTTACATAGCTGTGTGTATTCAAAGACATTTGCACAATACAGAGATATATAGTCCGATGTGGTTTCAGACATGGACTTCACTTTTCTAAGTGTAGGAGCATGCTCAATATGACCTTCTATAGTAAGTGTGGAAATCCATTCCAGGGATAGTTGTACTCCAGTCTGGGGTGTTACAGCCATACCTTGTAACCTGTTTGTGCAAGATATCTGAAGATAGGCTGCCAATATGGGGAAACAATGGGCCAGACATAATGGGGGTACTGTAACTATTGCTCTAATCAATTTATGAGTTGCTTGAGTTACAAGGCTTGTTTTAGCAGACATTTTTTGACATATGTAATTTTTGACACTGTACTATATTGTGTCATTACCCACTGACAGATATAATCAGATCATCACAGTTATTTACCAGAGAAATACCAGATGGATGATGCACAGACCTATATTATGAGGTAAAGCCTAGACATTCTTGTATAACCTGGCCAGTTGGGAGGTGTGGCTACAGCCAATTGACTGATGAGGCTGTGTAAAAGGTGCAGCACCTTGGTGATATACAGCCTGGGGATCCCCTGGTTGTGCAGTATTCTTCTTATCTGAAAGGTCATATCCTGGTGTGGCCATACCTGTCAACTGTATAGATTTTCACAGATTATCCAGATCCATGCCTCATATATCTCATCTGTTTCCCTTAACTTTGTGGTTTTCTAGCACATTTGTTGCAAATCACTCAGGGTTGCAGTCATGGAATAATGACAGAACATTAGAGTTTCAGACTTTATACCCTTCATGACATCCATGCTACTACACACCCCTTCCATTATTCTATCAACTTTCTAACATTATGAGAGCAATATTTTAAATGTGTCCCTATAGTTGGGCCTTTATCCCACCATTATGTATGCTACTAGCCCTTAGCAGCATGGCCATACATTTGCATTTTGTTGACTGTGTTATGTTGGTAGTATGGACCCCATGACATTGTCTACAAAGGCACTATGGGTGAGGCATGGGCCTTTGCCAGAGGCCTATAGGCCATGTGAAACTGCATCTGTAGCAAAGCAGTGCATTCTGTAGCTCATATGTTCCCAGGCTGCCAGGCAGTGGACCCCACTGTGGTGACAATGGTAAGTGATAGAAGGCACTGCTGTTCTACTAGGCACCATACCTCTCTACATATGTGAACCAGACATTTGGACAAAGCCATGAGTAATTGGGTGACAAAGGCCTAAATATATGGACCATTGTAACTATTGGCCTTACAAACTTGGAAGGGAGATACAATAACATATTTTGCATTAACATGCATTTTTATATAAGGTATGAGGTCTGAGACACTACAATCCATCATTATTTTCTGACTTTAGACTTTTGTGGTTTGCCATTGATTTGCCAGACAACCACTATTTCAGAATAACGATATCACAAATATGATGCAAACCTCTGCACATTTGGGAGGTATGGTAGGCACTGTGTTGGTTACTCAACTTGTGCACTGTTCACAACTCCAACCGCACACAGACCTACTAAAACAGCACTGGTAAAAAATACACATAAATACACAAAATCATACTCGGAGGCTCTAAATAAAAACCTGCAAAAGCATCAGAGACCTCCAAAGCAGACACCCAAACAACCTGCACTTCCTGTCACAAACCAGACAAGACATAAAACATAAAATCAGTGTGCTGCACAATCACAGCCCTTAAGCCGAAATAACATAACTAACACACTAGTAATAGGTGACTCTATAGTCAGGCACACTGATGTCCCGCTCACTAGGCTGGATAAGAAGAAGGTTACTGTTAGCTGCCTTTCGGGAGCCAGAATCCGCCACATAACACAAGCACTCAGGTCACTCCAGAACAAGTACAAATATGACTCTGTCATTGTTCACGTTGGTGTGAATGACCTGAGACGTACCTCCCTGGACTACATGAAAAGAGATATGGAAGAGCTCCCTGATCATGTAGCCCAGGCTGGTATGACCCTGACCCTGAGTAGAATCCTGCCCTCTCCAAGAATGATACCTCAGTATAAAGAAAACATTATCAATTTCAACAACTGGCTAAGCTTCTGGTGTCATTCAAAGGGGATCCAGTGTCTGTCAGCCTGGGACAACATGCTCGACAAGCCACGTTGCTTCACAAGAGACGGCTTGTACTTGTCACACCTAGGCTTTTGAATACTGGCTAAGGCTCCTGTTGCCCCCATAGTGCCTTTTTAGGCAAGGCTCAAAAGTCAAACCCACCTCCGTAAACAGCACAATTAACAAAAAACTGAGGGTTATGCTACTCAATGCCAGGAATTTAAATCTCAAAATGCAAGTGCTCAAAGCACTCCTCAGTATGGAGAATGTCGACATCTGTGCAGTAACTGAAACCTGGTTCAAGGCTCCAGAGAGCACTCCAACACTACCGGGCTACAAATCATAACACACGTTTCGGCCACAGAACATGGACTGAAACACAAAAGGAGGGGGTGTATCCATATTCATCAAGGATACCTACACCTCCAGGTTAGTGGTGCAGCATGATACCTCTGCAACATGATACCTCTGAGATCATCCATGTGCAACTAACATCGGGCAAATCTGCAATGCAAATTGTGGCCTGCTACAGATCACTCTCCATGACCCAGGACCACTACTCCACCTTTCTGGAGACACTGGAAAACATGAATGTTCTACCAAGCACCCTGATATTGGGCAATTTCAATTACCTTACCATTCACTGGGAAAACTACTTGAGTACAAATTCCCAGGCCCAACACTTCCTGGAATTCATCAACTCAAATGCCCTGGATCAGCTGGTAAACTCCCCTACCATATGTGAAAACGTATTGGACCTGGTCATCACCAACATGGGCGAAAGGTGCTCCACACTGGAGGTCAACCCGTCACTGGTTAGATCAGACCATAAACTAATCACTCTGGATGTCCACACCCCACCACCACCCCAACTAAGGAAACCACAGTAAAAAACTTTTCTAAAGCAAACTTCACCTTACTTAAGACAGAGGTGGTAAGTTTCACAGCCCCCACACTAAAGGATAACGCTGCCCAAGATGCAGAAACCTTTACAAATGCACTCTATGAGCACCTACAAGGATACATGGATCGTGCCATCCCTGGCAAAACCAAGACTCACTCCTCTAAGAGAAGGAAACCAGTTTGGTGGACCCCTGCAATAAGCAGGCTATACAACAGAAGGAGGAAACTAGTTCAGAAAAAAAGCAAATACCAAGAAGGAAAGACATCCCTGATCAGTATCAGTAAGAAACTGAGGTCCCTCATGAAATCATCCAAGGCTAACTTCAAAAGAAAAATAGCCAAGGATTCAAAAGATAACCACAAAGCCTTCTTTAGCTATGTTATGAATCTAAGTGGCAACTCGCAGATATGCACTGAACTAGTGCAAAATAGCACAAAATATACTGGACCTACTGATATTGCCAACATCCTGGCAGATAGATTCAGTGCAAACTTCACCCCCCTCTCACCTCCAAAAGGGCCCACAACAATACCGGAAACATGTAGTGTCCCAAAAATCACAGACGCACAGGTGAAAACATCCCTTTCAAAAGCCAAAAACACAGTGTCAGTGGGACCAGATGGTGTCTGAGGCTGCATCTTGCATGAACTACAGAACAAACTAACCCCCCACCTAAACACACTGTACAACCTCAGCTTCTCCACAGGCTATGTGCCCATAGAATGGAGCACAGCAATGGTTATTCCTCTCCACAAAGGAAGGGCTACAACTGACCCTTGTAACTATCACCCCATAGCCTAATCTGCAAGGCTATGGGGCACATCATCATGGAACTTCTTAACAAAGACATTGGGAACTTCCAAACATTTGACCCGACCCAGTTCAGCTTTGTTAAGGGCAGATCATGCCTACTAAACCTGATTGACTTCTTCAAGACAATCACCAAGGCCATAGATGAGGGAAAGGTGGTTCACACATCCTACCTTGACCTCGCCAAGGCTTTTGACACCATTCCCTACTCGTATATTACAGAAAAACTCACCAGCTTGAACATAAACCCCTATGTCATGAGATGGTTTGCCAACTGGCCTACAGATAGAACTCACGGTAAGAATAGCAGGCTCCAGGGCCGACTCTAAACCAGTCACAGGTGGTGTCCCGCAAGACTCAGTCCTGGGACCCCTACTGTTCAGCATATACTTCTCAGAAGTACAGGCAAACACAGGAGGATTATGGCTAACCAAGTTCGCCGATGACTGCAAACTGGGAGCCATAATTGACTCTCAGGCTGACATGGACATCCTCCAAAAGGGCCTTACTGAGACGGACACCTGGTGTCAAAGTCATGGCCTCAAGCTAAATGCCAAAAAATGCATAGTCATCCCGTTTGGGAAAAACAAAACACCCACGAATTACCACATAGGTGGCAGCCCACTTAATACAGAAAAGGTAATAAGAGATCTGAGGACCCAGGTAGATAGTAATCTCTCCTTTGGCAATCATATTGCCAAAGTATTTAGGAAATCCTTCTATGTGGCCCATCTAATTAATAAAGGGTTCACATCTAGAAATAAAGAGGTTATAGTGCCCCTCTACTCGTCACTGATTAGACTCATCATAGAGTACAATGCCCCATTTGGGATGTACCTCACAAGACACTTCCAACAGCTGGAAAGACCACAAAAGTACCTCACCAAGAGGATTACTGGTCTCAAACATATGTCCTATGCAGCCCGACTGAAAAATCTCCGGCTGTACTCAGTGGCATATCGCTTACTCAGAGGTGCTCTCTGCCTGACTTACAAAGCCATGTCCAACTCAGAATTGATGGACATGCTCCACCTAAAGAAATCAAAGTCACTGCAAGCCACGCAGTCTAGTGAGCTAAACCTCGCCACAACAATAAATAGAACATGCTGGAGGGATAGATTCCTGTCACAGAGACTCCCCATGCTTTGGAACAAAATTCCAAATTACATCAGGCAGAGCCCCTCACTAACACTCTTCAAGAGAAACCTTGACGAGTGGATGGGTAACAGAAAATACACCCCTGGGATCACTTCACTGGCTCTGCTTGACAGAGGATCAGTTAATTAATCAATGGGATGGCGAAAACCGACACACTCTGGCTAGGCTTATAAATGCCCTCTGGCAGATAGCCTAGAACCTACCTATGAACCTATATATGTGGCCACCTGTACATGACCTGTCCAGCTTCCTGGTAGTTATGGATATTGACATCTGGACAGTATGTACAACTCCCACCATAGGTGTAGCTGACATGCAAAATAGTTGGCACTGCATTTCATGGAACATGGCCCTGTCTACCATAGTACTGTACCTAGGCCACTAGGACACAACAGCCATGAGAAGTTGCTGACCACATCCTGACAGTATTCCCCATACATATGCATAGCTCATTGACCCCTGCATATTGAGGACATGCAACAAGTTATCATGTTGATTAGAAAAGCCCTGGCAATATGTGCTCTGCTGCTATTACCTAAACACTTACATGTTACTGCATTTCTATGGGAATATGGATGTGCCGGGGGACACCTGTCAATGGTACACATTTTCACAGACTGTGCTGATATTTGCTTTACATTTTGGTTCCATTTAGCATAGTATTGTGCTCTGTCTTGGAAAATACAGGCATATCACTAGAGACCACAGTTTAGATTGTAATGCCATACAGTTGAGTTTCGGACTTCTTACCCTTCAGAACCTTACTGCAAATGCAAGGCCTGCTGTGATATCACTGTGTAAGTCTGTATGGGGGTATTCCATCATTGTTGCCATTTGTGGGCCTTTGCTAGACATTCTTTTATGGTTTTCTACAGCTGACTTGCTTGAGTCCGAGAGATGAGTATGGGATCCCCACAGTGATATTCATGCATGTGACCTATGACCCTCCATAATTGGCCCCCCACATATAATGCAGTGAGATTTGTCACCTTAAATGATACCGCATAGTGTGGGGAAGCCAGTATTGTGCAGATATTTCCTGGTGTCCCACATAGCTGTCTGTTGTCTGCTGCTATCCCAGTAGGCCACCCCATTCCCTTGCATGCATGCAGCATTACCAGAGATATGCTACCAAAACATACTAATCCATTCATTTATTGTTATGAAGACTGACTTGCCTTGTGTCTGTGGCAGTTGTGGGGGACGGTGCTTGAGGGCTGCCTATGTTGGATGCACACCGTACACTGCCTATACATGGTAAGTTACAGGTAATGTGATGTGTATGTCATCCATTTTACTGTGTGTGCGAGTCAGAGAGAGGTGTCAGTCCCTACAGTGTTAGCGTGTGTGCTATGCGTTGCCTCTTTGCCAAGTCCTGGGCATACTGGGCAAGCCTCCGTCTGCCTACAGGAGCAGGCTGAGGGGTTTCCTCCTCTGAGTCCCTCTGTGCCTGTGGGGACCTTGGCAATGGAGGGGGGCTGTATGGCCCTTCCCTGTGCTGTTCCTGCAGCAGCTATTTCCAGCAGAACATATTGTGTAGCATGGCACCTGCTATGAACATGTGTGCACATATGGCTGGAGAGTACTGCAAGGCTCCATCAGATATGTCAAAGCAGCAGAACAGTGACTTGAGCATCCCAAACACATGCTCTATAATGATCCTGGTTTGTGTGTGTGCCTCATTATGGCATTCATGAGTGGGTGTGTGCATTTTTGATGGGTGTCATCATCCATGGCTCCAGTGCATAGCCAGCTTCCCCCACCAGATGGCCATTTTGGGATGTCTCCACTGACAAATGTCTGGTACAGCTGTGATGAATGTCAGATGTGGGAGTTTTTATAGCTTTCAGGGATGCCAGCACACACATTCATGATAATGCCCTGGGCATTGCACATGACCTGGCAATTGATGGAGGGGAAGCCCTTGCAGTTTATGTAGAACCTACCCTCTTCAACAGGTGGTGCTTTGATGTGGATGTACATGCAGTCTATCGCACCCAGTACCACTGCGTATTCTGCTACACATTGGTAGAGACGCATATTGCTGGTCCTCTCCTCACAGGTGTTGGGGAAGTAAATGTGCTTAACGGCATGTGGTAGGATGGCATCCAGGAACTGGTGGAGTACCCTGGATGCAGATGCCTGTGAGACCCCCATGAAGTCCGCAGTAGGTCTTGGAAAGTACCTGTAGCTAGTATTCTTAAGGCTACCCATACCTTGGTATCCACTGGGATGGGTCCCCTCTGTTGGCTCTGGGTCTGAGTTGAGGCTGGTACAGCTCGATGATTTGTTGAAGTATGTCTCTGTCCACCCTGTAGTGCTCTACTATCTCCAGATTATGTAGCCCCTAGTAAGTTACCCTGGGTCTGAACTCTCTTCTCCTCCTCCTCGGTCTGTGGCGGTTGTCAGCAATATCCTCCTCACCACCATCAGCCTCTAACACATACTGATGAATCAATGCAATAGTAGCCTCTAAAATTTTTTTTTGGTTAACATTCCTCTGCATGTGTACATCAATGGTGCAGAGTTTGTGGGAAAAAAACAGACTGGAAGCTGTTTGCATAGTTTATACTGTTGTACTGCAGATGCTGCCTATATGATTGGCTGACTATGATGTATTCCACCTGCCAGCTATGTTATTTGTACTTGATTGCTTTTATTCTGCTATTTCCCTTTTTTCCTTTTTTCAGTTCCCATTTCTGCCCCTTTTACGTTCTGAGGCACTCCACGCAAACCAAGTGCCCAAATGTAAACAGTCCTGCTATTTCCATTTTTTTTTTTTCTTTTAGACCCAGTGCATGCCGCACCATCCCATTTAGCTAAGATAAACAACGAGAAATGACTCTGCCCTGGACATGAACATGCTTTTCATTTTATGGAATAAGTCAGTACAGCCTCAGACACACCCCCTTGCTTAGCTGTGCTTAGCTAAGCTCAAATGTGAGCAGTGTCGCTCCAATGTGCTTACACCAAGCATGACACACCACCTTTTCATGCCAGCTGTTTCTACTGCTTACACCACTGCCTTATAGCTCCTACATGGTTAGGTGCAGTTTGGCACTTGTCATCTTTTTGTGATTCAGTAAATTTCCCTCATTAGCATACCCCACTGCCTTAGTCTCTAGTTACAGCACTACACCAAAGCCTTTCCCCTTAGCAACCACTGTTCACTGCTGTAGTTTTGATTCTGCATGCCATAGACTATAATGGCAAAATGCAGATTTCACTTAAAATTGCCTTATCACATTTTCTTTTTTTATTTTCATCACGATCCTGTTTGCAAGCCACTGCTCTATGCTTAAATGGCCAAGATCGGCCAAAAAACTAAACTTTGATTTTTATTATTTTGCAACACTTTCCATGCCACTCATTGGCATGCCTAAGGATTATAATACATGCTTAAGTTTGAGCTGTTATGCCTCAGTTTTGATTTTTGCAGAAATGTATTCAGCTAGTAGCCAAATACATTTCTGCATGCTATACTATTCTGCCATGGATGCCTGCCTGCTTACTGGATCGCTAATTGACCTCATTTGCATGGTTTTCACCAGAAAATGAGGTCATTAGCATAATCCAGTGATGTCTGTGGCAGAATGGTGTTAGCAGGCTCGTGCACATCCCCAGGCTTGTTTACTGGATTGCTCAGCAGCCATATTCCACGCAGGAATGGCTACAGTATTCCTGCACAGACTTTTTAGTTTAGTGAATCCTGGGGCTTGTCTTCCATATATGCCTTATGCAAAAGACTATGCTTCTATCAATTCATGCTTCCTCACATTCATCTCATCATCTACCCCATATACTCCATACAGAATGATATCTTGATTAACCTCTGTTGTCCTTTTCCATAAGATATCACTCTTTTTTTTCCAAAACTTCACAAGCCTATCACATCTCCAGTATACAACAACAACATGAAATAGTCTTTCTTACTCTTGTTTGCATAACATAGCTCCATTCAGAGGTAACTTATTTAGCACTATGTGTCAAAAATCTTTCTGTTCTCATATCCCTTTAAATCTTAAGTCATCTTTTTTGCATTGTTTGTCTTATTTTTCCATCAATCTGTGTAGTAACAATTTCTCATAAACTTTTCCAAGCACGGATGTCTTTTAGCTGGTGAATTCTCCAATATAAATTTCCACAATATGCCTTTTCTTATAATATTCATAAGTATTCCTTACTATATTCATCTTTTCTTCTTCCGTTTCCCAAATTCCACATAATTTCTGATATTTAATGACTACATTCTTCCTATTAAACTTTTTTCCTTTCCTTTTACTTTCCTCAACATCCAAAACAAAGGCAAAGATGTTAAATAAGCTATAGGATTTATAAACCCTAACTCTATTTTAGCATTTTTATGCACAGCCCCATCTTTACTAGATTGAACCTAGATCCACAAAACTTTATTAATGAAAATTTCTAGAACTTCTTTCTTAAGCTTGGAAGAAAATATCCCCCATATCTCAACTCCCTAATGAAGCAAATAGACTTTCTTTTCACATATCATTCTAAATGCTTTCCATATTTGAACAATTGTCCTTATTTCCCTCATTTCTCTTAATGTTACATCCCACACTACATAGTGTTATGGGGTTAGTCTGTAATCAAAAAAACTCTCTCACATGTTATCTATAAAACTTTATCAACCATCCACAAATTGCATCATCATCCAACCCACCTCATAACCATTCATTACCTCTAAAACACTCTTCCTGGCCCAATCACTCATAGGTTCATAGGTGTGTACTAGGCTATTGGCCCTGGAGCCTTTACAAGCCTAACCCATAGGATTAACCTGACATCATGCCACCCGACTTTAGTTCCCAGTGCCTCTGTCAAGTAGAGCCACTGGAGTGATCCCTGCAGTGAATTTTCTATTTCACATCCACTCATCAAGATTTCTCTTGAAGAGGGCCAGTGACATGCTCTTATTGACATGTATGGGAAGTCTATTCCATAGCATGGGTAGTCTCTGGGTTATGAACCTGTCCCTCCAGCATGTTCTGTTGATTGTGGTAATGAGGTTGAGGTCTCTGGAGCATGTGGTGTGGAGGGATTGTGATTTCTTTAGATGTAGCATTTCTAACAGAGCTGGATCAGACATGGCTTTGTAAGTCAAGCAGAGATCGTCTCTAAGTAGGCAATATGAGGCAGAGAATAGTTGGAGTTTTTTGAGTCTGTCCATATAGGACAAGTTTTTAAGGCCTAGAATCCTCTTTGTGAGGTACTTTTGCGGCCTCTCCTGTTGTTGCAGGTGTATAATGAGGTACATGCCAAATGTGGCATTGTACTCAATGATTGGTCTATTGAGGGAAGAGTAGTGGGAGACAATGACCTCTTTCTTCCTGGATGTAAAACCCTTAGTAATGAGATGTGCCACATAGAAGGACTTTCTGACCACAGTGGCAATTTGGTGGTCAAAAGAAAGGTTGCTGTAAACCTGTGTTTCCAGATCTCTTATAATGCCTTCTGTGTTCAGTGAACTACCATCAATGTGGTAATTCATGGGAACTGGATTTTTCCCAAAAGGAATGATGACACTTTTTTTGGCATTGAGCTTAAGGCCATAGTTTTGGCACCAGTCATTGGTCTCACCTTTCTGTAGGATGGCAACATCACTTGGGGAGGTAATAATAACTCCCAACTTGCAATCATCTGCGAACTTTGTCAGCCAGATTCCCTTCATGTTGGCCTGGACTTCAGAGAAATAGATTCCAAACAGGAGAGGACCCAGGACTGAACCCTGTGGGACTCCATTCATGACTGGTTGGCAGTCTAACTTGGAGTCAGCTACTTTCACACTGTGGGTACTATCTTTGAGCCAGTTTGCAACCCACCTAGTGATATAGGGGTTGATGCCTAGCTTACTGAGTTTTTCTATGACTCTTGACTGGAGAATGGTATCAAAGGCCTTGGCCAGATCAAGGTAGGCTGTGTGAACCACCTTGCCTTCATCCACAGCTCTGGTGACTGACTCAAAGAAGTTGAGCAAGTTGAGCAGGCATAATCTACCCTTCACAAAACCAAACTGTGTGGGATCCAGAGTTGGAGATTCTCTATATCCTTGTTTATTAGGTCCATGATGATGCATTCCATAGCTTTGCATATCAGACTCATTAGGCTAATGGAGCAATAGTTCCCAGGGTCTGTAATCACGCCTCCTTTGTGGAGAGGGGTGACTGTAGCAGTGTGCCATTCAGTAGGGACAAAGACTAAGGTGAGGCTGTGATTGGACAGGGCACACAGCTGAGGTGCCAGTTCACTCTGTAGTTCATGTAGCACATAGCCAGGGATATTGTCACATCCCACAGAAGCTGTATTCTTGGCCTTGGACAGTGCTGTTTTAACCTGTGCAGCAGTAATACTGGGTGCCTGGCAATCTACTGTTAATGCGATAGGTCCTTTGGGAGGGGAGAGAGCGGTAAAGGTGGCATTGACTCTATCGGCCAGTATATTGGCAATATCTGTTGGCTCGGTATAGGAGGTACCATTGTGCAGTAGCTCAGAGCAAATCTGGGAATTGCTATGGAGATTCTCTACATAACTATAGAAGGCCTTGTGGATGCCTTTACTATCTGCCACAATTCTGTTTTCATAGCCAGCTTTAGAGGATTTGATGAGGGATCTCAACTTTTTGTTTAGGCTGACAAGGGAGTTTTTCCAGTTTTGGGACTTCACCTTATTCCACATCAGTTTTCTTCTTCTGTTGTAGAGTTTGTCTATTGCAGGGAACCACCAGATTGGCTTCCTATTTTTGGAGGAGAGTGTCTTGGTTCTATTGGTTATGGCACGATCCATGCATTTGTGTACGTGTTCCTACAGTGCATTGGTGTATGAATGATTTGGCAGTCATGCAACTCTTCTCCATTTGCATGGGTGCTGTGAAGTTAGCCACCTCTGTTTTTAGGAGCCCAAAGTTAGCTTTGGAGAAGTTTTTCATGGTGGTTACCTTTGTGGGGGGGGGGGATGTTGATTTCCTAGGTGATTAGTATGTGGTTGGATCTAAACAGGGAGGAGATGACTACTGGTGTAGAGCAACGGCTACCCATGTTAATAATGACCAGGTCCAGGATGTTGCTACCTCTAGTGGGGGTAAGAATGAGCTGGTCCAGGGTATTGGAATTAATGAATTCCAGGAAACATTGGGCAAGTGTATTGGTACATGAGTAGTTTCCCAGTTAATGGAGGGGTAGTTGAAGTCGCCCTGTATGAGAGTGTTAGGTTGGACTCTAATATTCTCCAGGGTGCTTAGGAATACGGAGTGTGAGTCTTGGGAGATGTTGGGGACCTATAGTAGGCTACAGCCCGAATCGCTGTCTTTCTCAATGTTAGCTGCACCTGAAGTATCTCTGATGCATTATGTTGGGCTACCAGTCTAGAGCTGTGAGCATCCTTTTTGGAGCTTTGGTCCAAGTTCTGGGGCCAAAAGGTGTGGAAAGAGTTATAGCCTGGTAGTGCGGGGGGTGCTTTCTGTCTTGAACCAGGTCTCTGTTACAGCACAAATGTCAATGTTCTCAATTTTAAGGAGTGCTTCGAGCAAGTGCATTTTGAAATTTAGACTTCTAGCGTTGAGCAGCATGACCCTCAGATTGCATTTGTTTGTAGCTGTTATGGTGGTAATTTGGTCTTTTGAACACCGCCTAAAAAAGGCACTATAGGGGTGGCAAGAGCCTTCGTCGGTATCCAGAAGCCCAGGGATGACAGATGCAGGCCATCTCTGACAAAGCATTGAGGTCTGTCAATCATGTCATCCCAGACAGACAGATAATGGATCCCCTTAGAATGACACCAGAAACGTAACCAATTGTCAAAATCAATAATTTTCTGCTTGTACTGTGGTATCATTTTGGGTGATGGTAAGATGCTGCTCAGGGCTAGGATCATATCCACTTGGGCTACATAATCCGAGAGCTTCTCCATGTCTCTTTTCATGTAGTTCAGTGAGGTATGTCTCAGGTCATTCACAATGTGTTGCTGAATAATAGCTTGCAAGTGCGGCAGTTGCAAACGGCCACATACAAATCCAAAATTTAAATAAAGCCAGCACCAGACCAGATACATTCACTAAATCTTTATTGTAGAGCAAAAAGATCAAACCGGTTTTAGCACAGAGCCTTTATTAGTGATAATCACTGATGGAGGCTCTGTGCTGAAACCGGTTTGATCTTTTTGCACTACAATAAAGATTTAGTGAATGTATCTGGTCTGGTGCTAGCTTTGTTTAAATTTCAGGCCATTCACACCCACATGTACAATGACAGAGTCATATTTGTACCTCTTGTTGAGGGACCTGAGTGCATGCATTATGTGGTGGATCCTGACAGCTGATAGGCAGCTGACTGTTACTTTCTCCTTATTCAACCTATTGAGTGGGATTTCAGTGTGCCTCACTATCGAGTCACCTATGATTAGCATGTTGGGCATGCTGTTTTGCCTTAGGGGCTTTGGTTGAGTGGCACATTGTTTAAGAGAATTATGTGTCTCATGATTAGCGTTGTGTTGTGGTAGCCGACTGCATTTCTGCATTGGAGGTCTCTGCAGTTTGAATAGATTTTTATTGAGAGCCTCCATGAAGGTGGGTGTGTGGTTTGTGTTTTTATGTGAAGGCAGTGTGGGTGTGTGTCCTGGAGGGCTATGTGTTCCACATGGTGTGGTGCAAGTGTTGCCCTTCTCCTCTTGACCAGCTATTGCGGTCTTGGTTGGAGAGTGCGTGGCTTCCAATCTGCATCTGTCGCAAGTCTGAGTGTTGGGAGGTAAGAGGAGAGGGCTGTCAGTGTACATGAGGCAGTTGCTACATTGCCTCAGGATGCCCAAGTTCACCAGGTTAATAGGAGAAAGCACAGGGAACTGACCTTTAGACATGCCTGGAGGGGTGGCCATTAATAATAAGTATTGGAGCTGTTCATTGTAGAATGTTTAGTGCTGTTAGCAATAGTTATGTGCTACAATAATTGCTGCAAGAAGTCTGGTGAAGGGCTAGAATAATAAGCTAGTAAAAGTGCAGTAGAGGAGAAAACTAGCAGATCGAAGGGAAAAGTTGAAGAGCAGACTTTGGCACTGCTCAGAAGCTTACAAACAGTCCTGGATACAGCAAATCTGGACTAGACTTGTTACAGGAAAGGCAGAAAACAAGAGGAAACACAGGCTTTTAAACCAGAAAGTTTAAAGATATGGAAAGACTGCCCAAACGGTCAATAAACTACAATTTCTGGGCCAGAAACCACTCCTCTTGTGGTAGATAGGCTACCTAGTGCTTACCACTCCCACTGATAAGCTAGAAGGCTTCCCTCCAACACAGAAAGGCTTGGGGGGGCTCAGTAGCTTACAACCAGTCCTGGATACAGTAAATCTGTATCTGGACTAGACCAGTTACAGGAAAGGTGGGAAACAAGCGCAAACATGGGCTTTTAAACCAGAAAATAGAAAGAGATGGAAAAACTGCCCAAATGGCCACTAAACCTCAATTTCTGGGCCAGAAACCACTCTTGTGGTAAATAGGCTACATAGTGCTTACCACTTTCACTGATAAGCTAGAAGGCTTCTCTCCAACACAGAAAGGCTTGTGCAGCTCAGAAACTTGCAAACAGTCCTGGATACAGCAAATCTGTATCTGGACTAGACTAGTTACAGGAAAGGTGGAAAACAAGTGCAAATGCAGGCTTTTAAACCAGAAGTTGAAAGAGATGGAAAAATTGCCCAAATGGCCAATAAACTACAATTTCTGGGCCAGAAACCACTCTTGTGGTAGATGGGCTACCGAGTGCTTACCACTCCCACTGATAAACTAGAATACTTCCCTCCAATGAAGGAAGGCTTGGGGGGCTCAGAAGCTTACAAACAGTCCTGGATTCAGCAAATCTGTATCTGGACTAGACTAGTTACAGGAAAGGCAGGAAACACGCTTAGAGTTTCTTTTGTAAAGTGGAAAGGGAGAAAGGAGAAACAGAAGATAATTCAAGGTTAAGAACCTAAGTGGCTTGGCCTTCTCAAATGTTCTGTCTGTATTAGGTAGAATGAACTAGTGACACTAGACTATTGCAGAGCTGGGAAGCAGCTGAACAGATGTGACTGGTAGGAGTGTCTGAAGTCAAAATATGGTCTAATTGTACTCGGTTGAGTGATCAAATTAGATAGGCCCAGGAGGAGTGTTCAAACACAAATTTACAGGAGGGGTGGGCAGTTCTAAAGACACCAAGATTAATACCAGAACAAGAACAGGGAAGGAGGTTGGGAAACTAACTGCAGAGAGAGACAGAGAGAGACCACAGTATTCTATGAAACAAATAAATAGAAAAATAATTAACTGCAGAGAGACACAGACCACAATATTCAATGAAACAATTAAATATAAAAATAAAATTCAGTGCAATCTTTAACACTACAAGTTTGTATATAACTCAGCTAGTAATGCAGTTGATTGTAGGTATATAGCAGAAAGCCAAACAACTCAGATATTGAGCAGTAATAAATTCAGAGATATGTGACGAACACTTATAAATACAGAGAAACCCTTTAGGCTAAGAGTCTAACACTGGATATCAATAAAGTGAAACGCAATAGCTCCCACTTACTGCAGAGAGATACAAAGAGAGAGAGAGAGACCACAGTAGTCTATGAAACAAATAAATAGAAAAATAAACAACTGCAGAGAGACACAGACCACAATATTCAATGAAACAATTAAATAGACAGAAAAATAAAATGCAGTACTCATTGTATCTTAAGACCAATAATATAAATAATCCTCTTCTGATTAAATTCTAATATTTCTCCTCCTGTATTACCTTATGCTACTCTTACAATAATACCTCTTTTTCTAACAATAGCTTCTAATATATAATAATACTATTCACCCTTTATTTTTCCTTCTGCATAGCCCTCTGTTCCTTATACATTGCTTTTATATATTGCTCCATACATTTCATAACAACCTCTTAATTTATTTCTTTTCATTTACCTTACCCTCATGATATTTTCATGCTCTGTGATCTCTCCAACAATGCTGTTTTTTCCTTCCAGCCTTGTGCCATACACATTTGTCTAATTAACATGTCATGTCTTTAGACTATTATTTCAAAAAGACACAAAAATTTTCATGTTTACAACATGACCATAAGAGAAAGTTATGTATTGTAGTCAATATAGAAACATGAAGATCCTATAACAAACATATTTACTCTATATACATAGATGCATTCTCAAACAAGTTTAAATAATATAAAGACAACACATACATTAATGTTTGCAATAACATATTTTGTTGTGAGTTTGTGGGTATATTGCTAGGTTCCTTTATAATACTTACTCTATAGTGTGCATAATGTTTTATGCTAGTATGATATTTAAGGTTTGTTCCCACGTTGCTCAAGTTTTACTGTTTTTGTTTCTTTTATCCATTACTATTTTGTGTACTAATAGGTGTTTAATAGCTACTTTCTTAAAACCCTCCCAAGAGATGTTCATAGAGTCTATCCATTTGAGGGCTATATATAGTTTCATTAATGAGAATATGGTTATAAGTGAGTTTGCTTGTTTTACTGAGAAGTTAGATGGGCGAATATGTAATATGGTAAATTCCCATGTAAGTGTTGATGATTGATATCCCACTTTTTGTAATTGCAATTTCAGTGAATTCCAGAGTTTATAGATGTATTTGCAACTCCAAAATATATGCATTAAATCTGCTATCTGATCCTTGCAGTGTGGACAGTATGGTGATTTTGTTGCATTGAATTTGTGTAGTAATGCAGGTGTGAAATATGCATTGTTATTTATCATAAGCTGCGTATACAACAGATTTTTAAGGGGTATGCTTTTCAGTGTTAGGTTAATTGCATTTTGTATCTGGTGGCCGTCCAAAGATGGTTGTATTTCATAGGTTCATAGGTTGGTACTAGGCTATCGGTCCTAGGGCCTATACAAGCCTAGTCATAACAATTTCCTGGCTATTTCTTCCCACACTATTTACTTCCCTGGACACCCTCCTTTCTCTAGTAGTTAGAGAAAAGGAGGTATTTCTGGAATTTGATTTCCCCTATCATTTTGTATGAGTTTGTTATAGTTTTCTTTGTCATGAGGTTAATCTCCCAGAGCAGAGTGCATTTTTCCCTTTCACTATTGGGTATGGTAAGGTTTTGGAGGTAACTGGAACACATCTCTTTGATTTGTTTAAGTATTATGATGTAAGACTTAGGTAGATTCAGATTATTTCTCATTTCTTGGATAGTACAATTAAGTAGTGGGTAGATATCTTGTATTCTTTTTTCTTTTAATCGGGGAAAGGAATCTAAATCTAGCATCTTGTTATTTATTTTTAAATTAAGATTTTTATGGAGGGGTTGCAATGTTATCAGAGCTTGCCCCAGGTTTAAGGAATGAAATAGTTTTTGTGTTATGTTTATAGAATGTTTTAGAGGGTCTATAATCTGTGCGCTTGTCGATCTTTTTTGTTCAAAAAGGGAAGTACTTTGGGATTGAGGCCTAGTAATTTGATGTATCTGTAGTATATTATCACCCATGGCAGTGACCAAGTTTTTGCTGACGGGTTATACTCTGCTATTCTCAGTATTCTGTTAGTGTGGCTAATAGAGTAATACATTTTAAAATCTGGTAGGTTCAGACCCTCTTTGTTCTTGGGGAGTGTTAGTGTCTGGTACGAGATTCTCGTCTTTTTAGGATCCCATATAAATTTTGCTAAAGAGTTATGAATTTGTTTAAAGAATTTATTATGTATAGGTATTTGTGATGTCATAAATATATACATTAGTCTAGGTAGTATGTTCATTTTAATTATTGAGACTTTGGCCAGAAATGGAAGCTTAAGATTATTCCACCTTGTACAGTCTTGTATAATGCTTTGCCATTTAAGAGTTATGTGATGTTGGTAGAATTCCTTATTGTTTTGAACAAAAGTGATTCCCAGATATTTAATTTCATTTTTTATTTTTATGGTGTCTAGAAGTGGTATCAATGAAATAAGCCTGTTTGGTCTCAAAGGAAAGATATTAGTTTTATTAAGGTTTAGTTTGTAATTAGACATACAGGAAAATTGTTCAATTGCGTTTATTATTTTGGTAATATCTTGTTTGATGTAGTGAAATATATATTTAAATCATCTGCAAAAGTGGAAAGATATATTTTGAGGTTATGTATTGAGGGGGGATTATGATAAGCGTTTTGTTTAATATATAAAAACAGTGGTACTCGGTATAAGTTAAATAAAAAAGGCGATAGTGGGCATCCTTGCCTTGTTCCATATTTTATTGAAATTCTATTTGACCATGTTTTATTTATGTAAAGAGATGTATAGGAATAACTACAGAGAATTTGAATAATCTGTACAAAGTTGTTAGGTATGTCAAAATAAGGTAATGTTTGAAGTAAGAATTCTAGGCTGACTCTATCAAATGCCTTGTGGGCATCTACTACCATTGCATAAATGTTTATGTTCTTCTGAGTTGCAAAAGATATCAATGCATCCAATGTTAGCATGTTATCACTGGTCTGTCTATGTGGTGTGAACCCAGATTGTTCTGGAGAAATGATTTTCTCTATTAGGTTTTTTAATCTGTTTGCGAGTATCGAAGTTAGGATCTTTGTATCAATATTTAAAGGGAGAAGGGTCTATAACTATCTGGGTTTTTGGGATCTGCATGTTCTTTTAATATGAAAATAGTTTTGGAGGCATTAAAGTGAATATCATTTATGTTATTATTTATTATATAGTTCAGCACATGATATAGTACTTTAGCAATAAGGGGAGTGAAAGATTTGTAAAACTCTGAAGTAAGTCCATCTGGTCTGGGGGCCTTGTGTGATTTCAAATGTTTAATTGTTGTGATTATCTCATTAATAGAAATATGTTCCATTCATTTTTTTTGTTGTTCTAAGGTTAGTTTAGGAAATTTAAATTTTTGAAGAAAAAGAGTCCTTTCTTCCCTATAAGCTTATAATGTCTGTTCTCCATATATATGAGAATATATTTGCTCGAATACTTTGATGATTTCTTCATTTCTTATATAGTTTTTGTCCCTGTAATTTATTTCTGCTATATTTGAAATGGTTTTGTGTTGTGAAATAATTTTGGTCAAAGCTCTGGATGGATTTTGTGCTTCTGCATAATTGGCTAACGTTCTTACCTCATAAAAATATAGATTTCTTTTCTCTAACATATACAGGTTTCTTTGTGATTTTAGAAGATCAATTTCCATTTGATTATTAGGGTTATTTAGTAATTCTTTTTCAAGTTGTTCTATCTTCTCTTTCAAGGTGTGTTCCTCTTTTAGTTGTATTTTTTTATAATATGCTGCTTTGTTGATGAGTAGTCCTCTGATTTGTGCTTTGGCCGCCACCCATTCTATGTCCATTGGGACTTGTGAGGTGGGGACATTTACAAGGGATGTTTTTAATATGTCCTAAATTTCTTTTATCTGTTTTGGTAAGCAGATTAGGATTTAATGACCAGTTGTGACCTCTATCTGCTAGGTACTGTCATTTGTCCCAGTTGATATTCGATGTAACTTTGGAATTGTCCGAGAAAAATCTGGTGTGTATGACTATTGAGGGATCTATGTTAATAAGTATGTCTGAGATTAAAAAGTACTCTATTCTCAACCACATCTTGTGGCATTGGGAATAGAATGTGAATTTACCAGCTGTATTGTCATTATTCCCATACTTGAAGGGGTCATACAGTTTAAAATCTTGTTTAAATTCATTTAGAGCTATTGTAGCTTGTTTATTATGAGATTTGGTCAGGTTAGATTTGTCCTTTTCTGGGTTTTGATATGTGTTCCAGTCACCTCCAATTATTATATAGTGATCTTTAATTTGGTTTAAGATTGGGTAGAGTGACAGTATAAAATGATGTTGGTTGTTACAGGGTGCATATATATTAAGTACCATTATGGGATTTGGTAATACTGGGTTGGTGAAAGTTACATAACACCACCTTCCCACTTTATCACTGTTAGTTTCAAGTATTTTATCTTGAAATTGATTTTTGATTATTATGGCTACACCAGCACTGTTAGTCTTACCCTCTGATGCTATAATTGTCTTATCCACTTCTTTTTACCAATATCTGACCATTGTTCTGCAGTTAAATGCATTTCTTGTATCAATATAAGATTGGCTTTGGATTTCAAGGTAAGGTGCAGAAACAATTTCCTTTTTTCTTTATTTTGGAGTCCTTTAATGTTCCATGTCTCAATTTCCCACATTTATGTGTTAAAAATGTTTGTTTTGCCTGATGTATGTGTTAACTTGTATTTATGATTTTTGTATGTGTTGCTGCAGAGTATGTTTGGAAAGCATTGAACTATTCCTGTCCCCTCCCTGTGCCTAACCACCATATCCCTGGACCAGGAATAACCGGGGGGATATAATGAGAATTTGTTGTATACTATAAATTTCCCTCTGTTTTTAAGTTGCGTATTCTCTTTGTGTGTAGGTATAAAACATGGTATCCCCCTTACGTTACTATATACAATACGGACAAAGCTTACCAAACTAGTTCCCTAAAAAAGCACTGCTACATCATATCCCTAGTCTCTTGCTTTAACCTATATACAATTATAGTAATGCGCAAAGATAGCTTACAATATTTTCGTTTATGACTTAAATCTTCTGATAAAACATTTTGTAAACAGCATGTTAGTATTTAAATCCTCGGTTAGATAAAACAAGATATACATCAATATACCATGCCTTTTAAACCAGGGTTGTCCTAGTCACATATTTACAATATACCATGCCTTTTAAACCAGGGTTGTCATGGTCACATATTTCTTCTTCCTATATTTCTCTTTCCCTCCTTCTATCTGTTATACTAAAGAACTTCCCTATTTTAGTTGTTAATACAGATTATTGAAAAAGCCTGATATGCACACAGATTATATTATTGGCACCTATAGACAGAAGTAAGAATGTGAGGGAAAGAGAGGAAAAAAAGTTTTTAAGCTTATATATTTTGTTATAGCCTACATATTCAGGTTATAATTATGCTTTATGCAGTTAAACAAAAAGAAAAAGTCAATATTAGTATGATCAGGTATTCTCTCTTTTCTAAAGTGTTTTTATTGTTATTCTCTCAGTTATCTTAATCAGACAACAGTATTTCTGTCATACAGCATTTAAGTAATCAGATTCAGACAGTCTCTCGTTCAGTAGTAAAGTCTGGATTCTGCATACTTAGTCTTAATAAGAGAGTCAAATCCTCAGTGATTGTTGTAATGAAACAGTACCTTAGACATCAGATTCTTGTTATGCAGGTTTCTGGTCATCTTCTCAGTCAGGTTTTAATCAATTATTGCATTTCTAAGACAATATTCATTTCCTAGCCTTGCTGTATCTTCATTTCAGATCATTTTGGATTTGCAATGGAGCCTTTTGAGCTTGAAGGGGGAATGAATTCACATACCAGAGTCCCAGGAAATATTGTTCATTCATAAGGCGCGCATCGGAAACGGCAGTTGTATTTTAGTTCCTATCTGGTTTTTGTTTGCATTTTCTGTGTTCCTCATAGCTCCTAGGAAGCAAGGGGAGGCTCTCAGAGTTGGTATCCCATCCAAAACACTCGCAATTTGGCCGATTTTTCACTCGAGTCGTTTCCAGTTTCTGGATGTTTTATTTCATTTTGGAAGGTGGAATCTGCTTAAAAATGGCTAGAAATGTTTGTTTTGCTTCTTTGGGGTCAGAAACCATGTATTTAACCTCTTTTACAGTGAAAGTGAGAAAGTTTGGGTATTTGATCTGGAATTTAATTTTCTTTTCTATTAGAAATGTACAGTATGGAAACTGAAGTTGTCTTGCTTGCCTTATCTGAATGGGCAGGTCTTGAGCCAAGGAAATGTTATTACCATTCCAGGTGAGTGTCCCTTTCATTTTAGCTGCAAAAAGTATTTGATTTACATCCTGGTAGTTTAAGATTTTAATATAGATAGGTCTTGGTCTCAGGAGAGGTTGCATTTTTCTCAGGGCTCTATGAGCTCTCTCTATTATCACATGTTGTGTCTCTTCAGGATCATCTAGCAGGGATTTAAAGATGTTTTTAATAGTTGGTATTAAGTTGTTATGAGTCACACTTTCAGGTATTCCCCTTATGATAATATTGTTTCTCCGAGCTCTTGCTTCAAGGTCTATTATTTTGCTTGTATGCTTTTCAGCTCTTTGTAATGGGAATCAGTTCTCTGCACTATAGAGTCCATTTTTATTTCATTTTCAAGTATTTTTGCCTCTGATTTTTCAACTCTGGTTAATATTTGATTGAGTGAATCTCCGAATGTTTGAAACTGTAAAGTTAGATCCTGTATTGCTTGCTGCATAGGTAGTATGGCTGTTTTAATGTCTTCCAGGCTAGCTGCCTGGTCTGTCCTGAATTTGCCTGCAGATTTAATATTATCTGGCTGTTTATTTGTCCTTTGTCTCTTTGGAGCTGTGTCCTTATCTGGTGAGGTTAGGACAGAGAATTTGGTCTTAGTTGTCAGAGTCTCTGTATTACTTTCTTCTTTCGACATATTGCAACTAGGGGAGTTTTCAGATTTTATGTGTAACAGCAGGGCCTCAGTATCACATGGTTCCAGTTGTCTGACAAAATCTTGGTTAATCCTGTTGTTTTTAAAAGGAATCTGTTGCTTTTTTTCCCTTCCTTTGATTGCTGTTTGTTACCAGAAATAGATATTTAGTCTTATTTCTGTGTTTTTTGTATTCTGCGTTGTCTTCTGGGTTTATTTAATCCAGGATATTTCAGAGAGCTAGGTATAAGAAGTGCTCACAGAACAGCGGCCATCTTGAACTCACTTCAAATATATTCCTTTCCCTTCTTAGACATTCTCTTTCATTCTTTCTGTTTTTTTTTAAACTATCACCTTTTTCTTTAGAAACCTCTCCTCCATTCCAATGCCATTCCATCACAATTTCACTATAAACCGGTTTATATTATTCTTTGTTTGCTTTCCATTAGTCAGTCCAGGCATTATAAAACAAACTTTATATCCCAGTCTACCTCTTTATGCCATTTTCTCTTCAATAACTTAAGTATTCCTTCTAATCACGACCCATATTGGTTTTGGTCTGGTAATTCTGCTTGTTTCAAAAAAGTCAACTTGTGTTCTTAACAACCCTCTTTTTAACATGTACTCATTTCCTTTCCTGTACAAAAATATTTATATTTCTGTATCTATATACACACACACACACACACACACACACACACACACACACACACACACACACACACACATATACATACATATATATATATATATATATATATATACACACACACACACACATTAAATAAATACACACACACACATATATATATATATATATATATATATATGTATAGACAGCTAGCTAAAGATATAGGGATATGCCATATCTGAAAGCACTGGTACACACACACACACACACACACACACACACACACACACACACACACACACACACACACACACACATATACATATTTTTATATAGATAGATAGACATAGATACATATACACACACACACGCGCAGACACACACACACACACACACACACACACACACACACACACACACACACACACACACACACACACACACACACACACACACACACACACACACACACACACACACACACACACACACACACACACACACACACACACACCAGTCAATTTCAGGTTTTCTACCTGCTATCTGTTGTGCCATTGATTTCAATTCTGGTACTGAGCTTAACAGGCCATGTCAAGTTTAGAATGAGCACAACTTCAGTTTACATGTAATCCTAAAGTTCTTATGCAAGAGAATAATTGGGTACCAACCAAGTCTGATCTTTGTAAAAAAATCAGACTGTGAATTAGCCAAGTCTGATCTTTGCAGGAAAAAAAAACCTTTTCTTTCTATCCCAACACGTGAGACTCACATTTACACTTTAAAGAATGAGGAAAAACTATTTATCTCTTCCCATTTAGACATGCAAGTATAGTCTCTGAAATAACACCTTTACCATTTCATCAGCCGCCTTTTTTGCACAATGATGTTGGAGTGCAACACAAGGTTTTATCACTTTGGATAAAAATCTTTATAGATGCTGAAGATCCATTGAAAGCATCAGTCATTCCTGAATGGAAAGGAAGCCACTATCCATATCTGCATGACAAAACTTTAATAAACTAGGTTGAAAATCAGAAATTCACTTACACTAGTACTCACAACCATAGTTAGTGTGGTTTTGAGAAAGCAAAGGAACTAAAGAAGAACATTTCAGATGGAGTCTTAAAAGAAGGCTATGTGTATAGGGTTCCACCTGATATGACACAATTAGTTGTGTCCCTTTGGTGTGCTCTGAAATGATATTCTGTAATTTCTCAACAATTAAAGGCAAATTGTAAAAATATCATGAGTTTTTTTATGCTTTAAAATATTATATCAGTGTAATTGCTATTGTGTTACTCACTTCTTTAATACTCTCTGCACTGCATAGCTGAATATAAATTCATTTACATACTAATTTTAAAATCATCTATTTCATTCATTGTAAATTCTTTCATATACTAATTTTGAAATCACCTATTTCATTCATTGTAAATTCATTCACATACTAATTTTGAAATCACTTATTTCATTACTATCCTACCATCATGATTCACTGCTAGTGATCGACTAAAGTATGGAGTAGTGTCATATCTGTTTAGAAATGCACAGATCTATGTCATTGTCTTAAATATTAACTAGAATACAATTTGTCCAATGCTCACAAGAAAAGTGTTAATAGTTGATGTGCAATTCTTGTGCCTTGAATAACTTGTAACGTTCTTTGTACCACATTACTTCCAGTTACTCAGATAGTGTTAGGCAATATTTCCTTTCCATATTTGAATTAACTTTAAAGTGCTAGTTATCATTTATGTGAATGCTATTTAGCTTTATACTCTTTACAGAATTATTAAAGCTGGCTTTTCATGTGTCATGCGCCTTTTTACTGTTTTCATATTTACATAGCAAAAGTGTCATTATAGCTTATGCACTGCTGATTTTATTTGTTGTAATGTTTTAACATGCATGTTTGCAAGAATGTTGAACTTATTTCACTGTGACTAAATTGTAAGCAAATATGATAGCTGTGCATTGTTTCTTGTCAAATTTTACTCCTGTTTTTCCAACTAACTAAACTTTTCTTATCTCACTTTAAACACTCCTTTCCTTTACCTGCCAACTGTCTCTCCTATACATTGCTACCCATCTCTCCAATACTCTTTATCCTTCCAGTCGTAACATATACTGTCTAACTTACCCATGGTAACAGTTTCAATCCCTCAACTACATTTCTTTTCTCTTTTATAGCAACAGTAGCCTGCACAAATCCCCAGTGGTGAAACTAGACCTCCCAGCAGAACTACCCACTGTAACTTGTGTACCACGTCAGGGAAACTTTTTGGCCATCTGGAGCACAACATAACCCAATTCCAGCCAAACTATTAAATGTATGTCAAGTCCTTTTAAATTTTCCACTGTGCTATAACGTATATTTCCCTGGCCTCTTGCATACCACCAGAACCTGCAACTGATCCCTTATCTTTTCTCTAATTTATGACTTCCATTCTACTTTGAGCCCTATAAAGAAATTAATCATTTCCTCAACTCATATGTGGACTTTCAACTGCTACCTACAATTAACTTTATGTTTTACCTATAGAATCCCTTCCAAACATAAATACCCAAAGCTGTGCTGCCTGTAATTTGCAAAAAAGCTTCCTGTCCCAACCTTAAATATATCTCCCTTTAAACACACATACTAGTATTTTTATTCCAAAATGACCTTTCTAAAACTATCTGCTGTATAAAAAACAGTTCTCCCAGCCCTGCCAGAGATTAAAGTGAGTCTCAAGCTGTAATCTACCTGAAATTCAGGCTGCTTGCATTTATTTGTTTCTACTTACTGATAGCTTTTAATAACAACCCAAACCAATATCCCTGCTCCGTTTGCTCTCACTATGCTCAGGCTCACTCCTCTCCCCTACCCTACTGCCATTCCCACCCACCCCCACTTTCATTACATTTATACCCAGTACACCTTGTTATACCCCCTCTCACATCTCACAATTATCCAATCCTAGCACTCCCCACTCACCTCGTGCCACTTCTATCTCACATCCTCGCTCCTCCTCACTAGTTACAACCCACCTGCAACATCCTCATAGCTTCAACTCTCAGAACCTATCTGCTGAATACTATTTCCTCCTACTTCTTCACTATCCCCAAACTCCTCTTTGAAGTAACCTCACCTACATACATCTCAACTCTTACCACTACGTATTTCTAATGTTCTACTTCTCATGTCTCACACACACATTATGCCCCCCTCTACCTCATAGCTATACTACTACTATACTTCTCATTCCTTACCTCCTATCATGCAAAAATTAATCTCTTTCATACATCTCCTTCATATACTGATCCTTTACTCCACAATGAACCCTCCCCACCCTTCCTAATCTCTGCCTCTCTTTTCAATTCCTCCTGTACTCAAGTCCACAAACTCATAATATTCACTGTCTCAACAACTTCCCCTAAACCTAAACACAAACCATATCATTTCTATTTTTACATTATTAAACCAACCCCACCCCAAAACACCCTACTATTAGATGGAGACACCCACTCCAACCCTGGCCCCTCCATCCCATCTACTAGAAATAGCAACCCGACTAAACACCTGTCTGTTTATGTCATTAACATACAGTCTACCTAAGAAAGTTGCAGAGCTACATTCTTGGATCACCCACCCCTCTCTTTATATCTTAGCCCTATGTGAAATCTGGTTAAAACCACACATCTCTAATACTGAAATATTACCTCCCCACTACATTATATATCACCTAAACAGCTAACAAAAAAGTGGAGGTGTTGCAATTATGTACTCAGATCTCCTCAACCTATCCCCCCTGCCTATATCTCAGCCTTACACGTAAGACTACTGAGACTAAATGGTCTATAACTGCTGGGGTTTGTAAAAGATGCCACTCTTATATAGTGGGATCACAGTGGCACTTCTACAAATATCAGGTACATAACCTGTGGAGAAGCTGAGATTAAAAAGTTAAGGAGAGGCTCAGCCATGCTGTATTTAGCACTAATAATTAGTTAATCCACTACATTATCATGGCCCATGGAAATTATACTTTTAGCACTGGATAGATCCAATAAAACTTGGTCTATAGCAATTTTAAGGGGTAAGGTTTTGTTCTAGTGGGAAATAACTAAGTGAATGGATGTGCTAAAGCTGGAACTAAATTTATCTGATATGACATTAGCTATTCTATTGGTATCCAAGTCGATGTACTATTTAACCAAAATCAAAGCACATGTGAGTACCAGCTCTTTGTTTCCTGACATAGATAAAGAAAGAGTTATAGTCATACTGCTCAACCTCTTAGAGCAAGAAATCTGGACAAAGCCATAAATAAAAATGGGACAAAGGCCCCAAAATAGGGACAATTATTAAATATTGCTCTTACAGACTTAGAATGTTGATAGAATAACACATTTTTGCATTAGTATGAATTTTCTGAAGGGTATGAAGTCTGAAACTCAAATGCCTGTCATTATTTTCTAACTTTAATCTTTAATGATTTGCTACTGATTTGCCAGAAAATCATAGTTTTATGAAAAACAGACCAAAAATATGGGGCAAAGATCTGGACATTCAGCAAAAATCTGTACAGTTGACAGGTATGGTTATAGTTGCCCTTGATGAAAGTGCTTATCCTGAGATTTTAAATTTTCTAACGGTACATTTCAGATTTTTGTTAGCCTGTTTTAAAGGGGTGGCCACGGTGGTGCAGCGGTTAACATTGCCACCTCACAGCAAGAGGTTCTTCAGTTCAATTCTTGGCTGGGGTGCCTTCTGCACAGAGTCTGCATGTCCTCTTTGTAGTCACGTGGGTTTCCTCTGGGTGCTCCAGTTTCCTCCCACATCCCAAAGGCATGGTGTAGGTGGATTGGACACTCTAAATTGGCCCTAGGTGTGAGTGTGTGCATGTTTGTGCCTTCTGTGGAAGGTTGGATGTCGGGCTGGCAACTCGACACCGTAAAACTCCACTGCCAGACATGAGCAGACAGGTGATCCACTGTGGCGACCCCTAACAGGGAAAAGCCAAAAGAAGAAGAAGAAGAAGTTAGCCTGTTTTAAAGCTTTCTTCAGATGGAAAGATGGAGGTTAACTGCAGTAGCGTAGTTAGGGTGAGATGAGAGAGGTAACTGCACTGGGGAAAAAGTGTTGGGATGCGACCAGCTGATCCTGATCTTTCTTCTGATTCTGATCTTTCTTTAATGCAACACTAGCGTTTAAAAGCTGCTATTGCATTTGTGGTCAGACCTGAGCACTGTAGCACTCTCAGTGTGGTCTAAACTGTAGCAAGCAGTTTTCTACAATTTAAAAAGAAGAAATGCATGTTTTTTTTTTTTAAACAAAAACATGAGAGCTGTAGCACTCCATGCAGGCAGAGTATAAACTGTAGCAACTGTTTACTACATTTCTAGCAGTTTGGTATAGTTTAAAAAGAAAACAAAATGTGTTTTTTTAAACTAAGACATGAGAGCTGTAGCACTCCATGCAGGCAGGGTATACACTGCAACAACTGTTTGCTACAATTTAAAAGAAGAAATTAGTATTAGTTTTAACAAAATATGCTGAAGGAGTGTTGGGGTCAGGGCACAGAAATGGGACCTGAATGGCTGGGGTGCGGTTGGATGGGCATGTCATGTACTTGGCCACCGGGTTGGTATGCTAGAAGAAGGAATGTCCTTTTTTATTTTATTTGTTGTTGTTGTTGTTCTTCAATGGAAGAGCTGCTGTGTGTGTGTGTGTGTGGGGGGGGTCTAACTTTATAATTTTACAATGTAGCAATAATCTTACTTATGTTTTTTTTTTTTTTTGCTCTGAGGGGTGAGTTCCTGGTTCATAGTACCTGCCCTACACGCTGGTTGGTTGAACCAGCTACACTTCTGCATTATTGTATGATCTTCTTATTTGCTTTCTTTTGTTAAGCAATTTATTGATACACGTTTCTTTTCACCTTTCTTATATTTAGAGGAGATGGTGTCATTCACAGCTGGCAGCAATATGAAAGTATCAAATTCCTGTTGCACTTTGTAAAACTGCTGGACAGGGTGATCGATAAACAAATAAACAGAATAACAGAAAGTAAGATGGGAGATGAACAGTTCAGATTCAGGTGAGGATGCAGCAAAACTGACCTGATGTTTGTCATAAAGCAGATAGTGAAGCTAGTAGTGAGGAAAGAATCTGACTAGGATCTCAGTAGGATTAGTCCAGGCTATGTTCAAGATCCCAACAATGTAAGAATGAAGTGTTCTATACATCAACGTCTAATCTGATTGCAGTTCATATTGATCATGGGCAATATTAGTAAACAGGTCAGAGGAGACAGATCAATAATTGTACACTATGTAGACAAGGTGGCACTACAACCAAACTTTGACGGGAAACTTTAGCAAATGTTAAGAGATTAGAATGCAAAACTGAAAGCACATATGATAAAACTGAGTACAGACAAGACAGTTGTCATATCAGCAATTAGGGGAATCAAATGACTCTAAACATTGTGAATGAAGAGTAAATAGTGGAATAGGTTAACAGCTTCAAATATCTAAGTGGTAGGGAAGTATGAATAAGGAGGTCAAGCAGAATCTGAGGAAGGTGTATAAAACAGTGCTGTGAGCAGTGTTTATGGGCAGCACAAAAATCTGGTTGGCGAAAGCAGAGCAGCTGAGGAAGCCCAAACTTATTGAGCTGAAATACCCAATACTAGCAGTAGAATGTACCACTATGGAGCTACTGAAGAAATTAGAGCATCATACCAGAGCCAAAATAACCCCAGATGCAGAGAAGGTCAAGCTGAACAAATTGGTTTGGCTCAGAAAAGGAAAAGATGATTTAATAAAGAAGACTTGGGAGAGACAGGAAAGAGGCAAGAGGAAATGAGTACATCCAACCAAGACATGGATAGATGAAGTGAGAGAAGACCAGTGAAAGTCAGGCATGACTGTTGAAGAAGGATGGAGCATCGCACTGAATCAAGAGATGTGGCTACAGCTAACCAAGCACCCTGAACCCATGTAGAAAAAAATACGAAACGGAAGGGATTTGACTGGGGGGACTGATTATGGTGATGATGGTGATAATAATAATGACGATGATAGTGATTTGGAGCAGATATACGGATTGACTTCTCAGTGACACTATTTAGGTGTAAGTAGAAATCAGAGGTTTAGGCAGCAGCTTTGGTGATGGGGTCATTAGGACGATGGTCACATCTGGATTTCATTAAGTCATCAATCAGATGAAACATGTTTATTTTTGAAAAATCCCTAAAGATTGGAGTATTTGCAGTAGTTGAAGTTCTTAATTTACAGGAGAAGATAATGGATCTGTGGTCAATTTAACTAGGAAGGAAGTGACACAGAATGGGTGCATGAAGGAGCCATTTCATGAGGATAATACTGGAGTCTTCAGTGAGAATCTTGACAAATTTATTAGGAGAAGTGGTATGAAAAAAAATTCTAAAAAATGATGGACATAGCACTTATTGGTGGTATAGGTTTGCAATTTGGTTCTGAACAATTAACATCAAGGCCTTTGTCACAATCCCCCACTCAGGGATCACAGATAAACTTACTGAGTTAAGCATTAACCCTTACATCATCAGATGGATAGCAAACTGGCACACTGACAGGACACATCTTGTCCAGATAAGTGAATCCATTTCCAATAGGAAACCTGTTACTAGCGGTGTCCCACAGGTCTCATTGTTGGGACCCCTCCTGTTTAGTATATACTTCTCTGAAATGAAGGTCAATGTTGGTGGCCTCTGGCTCACCAACTTTATCAACAACTTCAAGCTGGGAGAAATCACTGAATCCTCAAATTATGCTGACATCCTACAAACAGGCCCAAAAATGACAAACGACTGGTGCCAAAGCCATGGTCTCAGAGTAAATGCTAAAAAATGTGTAATCATAACTTTTAGTAAATAAGATATCTCTGCAAATTATAATATTGATAGCACACCCCTAAAAGTAAACCCAGTGGTAAAGGACCAAGGAACACAAATAGATTTTAACCTAAACTTTGACAACCAGATAGCTATGGTATTGAGGAAATCCTTGTGTGTGACTTAACTTATAACCAAAGGCATGACATCAAGTTCAAAGGAAGTCATAGTGCCATTGTACTTGGCCATAACCAGGCCCATAATTGAGTACAATGCTCCCTTCTGCATGTACTTAACCAGGCACTTAAACCAAATGAAGTAGCCCTAAAGGTTTCTCACTAAAAAAATACAAAGAATAAGACACATATCTCATGCAGACTGACTATAGGTCTATCCCTTTACTCCATCTCATTTTTTTATTGAGAAGTGACTTACATCTGACCTACAAGCATACCTCTCAACCAATCAGGGATAAATTTCAACAGAATCAAGGACAAAGCCAGAAAAAAATCAAGGACAATCAGGACACTTTTAAAATATTTCTACTATTCACTTGAGACATTCACAGAATCACAGCATATGAATTAATGTACATTTTGTTAGGTAAAAGAAATCTACAACTCTTAATTATTGCCATTATTCATTAAGTTTAAGTCACCAACTTTCCTCCAAAAGTCACCAGTTTTAGGAGGGATTAAGAGAGACAGAGCTAAAATTTGAGTCAAAATCAGGGACATCCCTGAAAATCAGGGACAGTTGAGAGGTCTGCCTACAAGGCATTCTCTGATCCAGCCCTGATGAAAATATTACATATTCACAAGAAATATTATATAAGGCTTATGCATTCCATGGACCTGAACCTTATTTGTGACTCTCACAGAACGTGCTGGAGAGAGAGATTTGTATCCCAACGGCTACCTCATCTATGGAATAAACTTCCCATCTTCCCAAAATAAAGCATGTCCCTCACTCCTTTCAAAAAGAATTTGGATAAATTGATGGAGAACCATAAATTCACTCCTGAAAATCTGTAAAATGACTCAGGGCTCCAACACCCAAATACCCAATATCCTGACACTACTCCATTTGAGATCAGGGGAATTAAGATATAATATTGTCATATCCTGGGTATTATTGGCTAGACTTATAAAGGCTCATTTAGTGAATTAATGTGGTCAACAGGAGACATGGGAGGTGATCTGTAGTTATAAATGATATGATAGTCTAATTTCTTCAGTGAAACTTAGAATTCCAGGTGTTCTAAGTATTGATCATGAGGGATTTATCATGATATAATGGATCACTGATAAACAAAGTTACTCCCCCACAATTACTACTGGATCTGAAGCATAATAAGAGTTGAACCCAAATATAAGTGAAGTGTCACTAAAATGAAACCATGTCTCTATAAATACACAGCTGTAAATGTAGTCCAGTGTTAGGAAAGCCGTATGTTTCAGTATCATTTTTCTTAACCTCTTAACTGATATAATCCAAATTAGAATTTATCATTTTTAAATGGCTAGAATACGGATGCTACCTGTAAAAAGCGGCAGCAAAATATTTAGCCAGTATGTGAAATTTGAGAGAGATACAATTAACCCCTTGTGAAGCAGGAAGACCTGTTAACCATCTCCTTCCATGCTGACACATCTGGATTCCCCTAAAATGACAGCAACTAGTCATCCAAATTCTAATAACAATTATATAGTCTTTGAATTATGACATCATTCTTGGTGATGGCAGAATACAACTCAAGAACAATCTCTCCATGGCCTCAAACATATGCATATCAAGCTCAATTACGTTTTTCTGTATGTCTTTCTGGGAAAAGCATCTAAGATCATTCACTTCCATGTGAGCTACTGCAATATCATACTCATATTTATAAGGAAGGAGAGAAATAAGGACCCTTGCTGCATGGTGGATCCAGGCTCTGAAAAGAAACTACATAATTGCCCTATTTTTATCTAGCCTGATGTGTGCGCCTTACCATGGATTCATCTATGGAAAAATCATTGCCTTGCTTGGATGGCGACAGAGTGGACTTTATGGGTTGATGTCTTCATACCCCTCTTGGATGGGGGGTATATGAACTGGCTGCAGTTGTATGTGGTGTGGGTGTTGTGGAATGACCTAGTCAATGAGTTTTCTTATTGTGTGGCTTATGATACTTGAAAGATTTCTTAATCACTTCAGCATAAGCTAAGAGCACTGGTTCAATGAACAGTGTGAGTATGTTAATGGTAATAATGAGTTATCAGTAAGCACTTTCGCAAAATGCCAAGCACAGGCAGACTGACTACAGAAAGGTTAAGTGCAGAATATAATCCAATCCTGAACACTAAGGGTGAAAGAAAAAAGCTATTAATTTTGATAGGTGTGGATTATTGTATAAGGAATACAGACTATTTAAAAATCTGGATCAAAGATGCTTTACTGATATGTTGACATTTGTAATAGCAAACCCCAAAATGTCAAAAAAAAAACTGAAAACACAGGAAAACAGTGAATGTCAAACATCACTTTTCTGTTTTAATCTTGATTTTTGCAGAGGGCAAATCTGTGTACACCCTTGATGTAGGAAAAAAGACTTCTACACTCCCAGACATATATATGCCAACTCTGAGATTGCCAGCCCTTGGAGAAAAGGAAAACCAGAATAGTACTCTTGGACTTAATATATATGACTCTATATTTTCAGTCCTTCAGGCTTCTTATTTCAAGACCCACACTAACAAGTCTTGAAATTTCAGACGGTTACCAGATCAAATCTGTACCATATAGCTATAATAGCAATATAAGAGATATTACTCTGCCAAATAATGGAAAGCATGCTAAATTTTAATAACCAAAGTAATGCATATGGTGTGATGACTACTGAATAATAAAACCTGTGCTAAATTCAGGCACCCAGAGTAATGACAAAGATGCAATAATTATAAGGTCTAGCAATAATGCTAACATTGTATCTGTTAAGAGAATTATACCTTTGATAGTATGCATGGAAGAATTTCTAAAACTTTAGGGAATCTAAATTTAATCTCTATAATAAACTATTAGAAACAAAATTAGTATGAGTCTTAGACGGGGAACTCTATAGCCTTTTCAGTATACTATTAAGAGCAGGTTCAAAATAGATTGTAGACAGAGTCTAGGAAATATTCATTTAATGAAGGGCTCTGCCACCTTCAAGTCATAAGTAGCAATCAAAATCAGAGAAAAGTGCGGTGGAATCAATAATGCCCACTGTGGTACCACTAATAAAAGTGACCTGTACTTGACCATAGTGCAATAGCGTAAGTGCAGCAATCTGTGGTACAGCAGTGGTCAGAATATCACAACAGAGCTGTAAATAGCAGTGTTTTATAGCTTCACCACACATAATGGTCATGGGTGGTTATACACCACAGTAGGTATTCCCTGAAGAAGTATAAATAATTAAAATATGCAGCAGCAAGATTTAGGGGTAGAGGTTAGAAAGGGTTCCTATCAGTTCGTCAAAACTTCAGCAGTTCGAACACCATATGTTTGAACTGTGAAGTTCAAAAACTGATTATCATGAAGCCGTGGAACACTGAATTCTTTCCCAGGGAAAGAATTAGGTGGTCCGTTTCTGTGGCTTCACTATTTTCAGCACTATGGTGGAAAGTTACGGGTCGGGTTCAGGTAAGTGTGCGATTGTGCGGACGTTAGGGTTAGGGCGTGGGTTAGGTGAGTTAGGGTTAGGGCGCGGGTGAGGTGGGTGTGCGATAGTGACAGTCCTTAGGGTTAGGGCGGAATAGGTGAGTTAGGGTTAGGGTGCGGGACAGGTGAGTATGCGATAGTGACGGACCTTAGGGTTAGGGTTTGGGTTAAGGTAAGTGGATAGATAGTAGTGTACGTACAGTTTAGTGTAGGGTTAGATGTAGGATTTTAAGTGTATGTGTGTGGATTGCTGTTTTTTTTGTGTGCTTGTGTTGTGTGTGTGTTTCTTGGAATAGCGATTTTTTTCCCTGGGGAAACAAATCGTTGTTCTAAGCCTTCGATGGTTTTGCACTTCAAGGTTAAAAGTTCAAACATAAGGTGTTCGAACTTCTGCCATTTCGCCGAAGTGATATACACCCAGTTAGAAACACTAGTTTGATAATTCAATTTAGTTACCTTTACTAAGGCAGAGATTGTGGTCCTACACTAGTGAAGAATGTAGCCAGCACTGAACAGATAGATAAGCTCTGTAGCAAAACAGAAGCAATTTAAGTAGTAGCACAGACAGCAATGATCATGATCCATTATTCAAAAGCTGATAAACTGCTGTAGCAACATTGAAGATTAAGGTTAGTGCAGCCTGACTAATGCAATTCAGTGAGTACAGTAGCACAGACTGCAATCAAAAGCACAAGATAACAGGATTTCCAATAAATGCAGTCTGACAAGATACAAGCAATTTATTAGCAAATCATAAAGCAGTACAGTAAAGTGCATGTAATATGAATATCAGTTCAAAGGGTAATGCAAAAAATACCCTAAAAAAAAACAATAAATATAGTTACTTCAGCAATATATGGTTCCAGCATTACAAAATGTCATGCAACCCACAAAAGACTAAAATGGTTTTAACAGTCATAAAAAAAAGGGAGCAAATTCAAACTTAAAATTGCAACAGGGTACTATGGTTATTTATTGGGAACACAATAATTCGAAGATAGTTATATTAAATAAGTGAAAAACAGAGATTTTGAAATCAAGATTTGTTGTTAATGTGGGGAGTCTTGGGGAATATACTGCTAGTACCATACTGCACTCACTGCAGCCAGGCATGTCTTAGGTGTTTCAAGAACATACTAGAAGTTTGTCTTCTTGGTCTGCAAAAACAAGTGGGCATAGCTAAAATTCAGCCTAGTAATGTAGAATGTCAAGCTACGCAACTGTTCTCCTTCAGTGACCTCAAAGAACTCTACCAAAACTGAAGGCAGCCATTCAGTTTAATGTTACTGGTAATGACCAACTATAGACCATTCAGTTTAATGTTACTGGTAATGACCAATTATAGACCATTCAGTTTAATGTTACTAGTAATGATCAGCTATAAGCCATTCAGTTTAATGTTACTGGTAATGACCAACTATAGACCATTCAGTTTAATGTTACTTGTAATGACCAACTATAGACCATTTAGTTTAATGTTACTGGTAATGACCAACTATAGAGTAAGCAAGGAAAGAGTTAGCAAGAGACCTCCTCTCAAGCAGTAACACAAAAATCCCTGCAACAAAGGCAAAGCTTCAGGTCCCAGACAAACATCTGCCTCTATTAGTCTGGTTCCAGGTGTCTCAAGTGTTTGGATGATGTTTTTCTCTCTCCATTGGTCTACATGGCATAGCAAAGTATGGCTAAGTGCAGCCCATCAGTTTAGGGCACCAAGGTGTGCCATTTTTCTCAAGTGCAGTCAAGGAAGTTTTTTCCTTTGGAGACCTTTAAAAGGTGCATATAATAATGTGCATCTAAAACAAACTTTTTCCCAAGCAGCTGAATCTTAATCTGGCTGTACTCTAACCAGTATCTGTGCTTCATAACCCACAAAGGACATGATGATGTCACCATCCTTGAGTAACACCAGGCAGACAGCCAACACTGGGAGGGTAAAGTTGAAGTAATAAATCAGAGATGGAAAGATGTAGGTCAGCACTAATGACACCCTGACCAGTGTTTGCACTGCAGTCTGGTATGAGTTAGACCAAAAGGAGTAAAAATCACTGTGTTTCAATGTGTCTCAAGTTGTTAAACTGGGTCAGCTACATGTCAAGTGACTGAACTGGGGTATTCTGTCAATTGTAATGGATGATACAATGGTTCAACAAGAAAACTAAATCCACTTTCAGAGTTCAGAGACCAATTAAACTATTCCTCTGTAAATGTGATGAGCTTACAGATGAATAGGAAAGTTCTAGCACAAACTGTGCCCATAGTTAATTACAAGGATGTAGTCATGTGACCTCTGAAGAGCCCAAGCCAATTTTCCAGTTGCTGCAGAGCAGTGCCTGGTTAAATAACATGTTTAGAATTACACAGGAGGTTCTTCCATTCAAGCAGGAATGGAAATCAAACCAGAACTAGATAAAAACCAGGCAGCAACTGAATGTGGAAAAAAGCAAAAGAAAGAATATAAGGTAAAGTACCAGATGAGAAGGCAAGAAATGTGGAAAAAGCTTAAATATAGTTGCAAGTATAGAAAATGTCTGGAAGAACCCCATGTTGATCAGGAATGAATGCAGGAATGGTTATGGAGAGGCAAATTCAAACCATGAAATGAAAGGTTCATATTGGTAGCCCAAGATAGTGGGTTACATACACGCTGGTTTATAAAGTCCTTTGAACATGTGGGAGAGACAGGCAAATGTAGGTTTTGTAAAATCGAATTGGAAACAGTTACACACCTTTTTGCTGGTTGTGACACACTAATGGCAGAAGGACTGTATACTGAAAGGCATAATAATGTGGAGAGACTGTTGCACTGGGGTTGTACAAACATTACGGTATCAAAGTGGTTGAAAAACACTAGAAACATGAGCCATAAAGCATCATAGAAAATGATGAAGTTTATATCACATGGGATCACCCATTACCAACAGTTCCAAAGACAGAGACTAGAAAACCAGATATAGTGGTTCAAGAAAAGAAGACAAAAGTTGCATTGATCATTGAAATCGCCACACCCAGTGACTACAGTGTCTTGCATACAGAGAGACACAAAGTCATAAAATATCAGGATCTGCAGGCAGAAACAAGAGCAATGTGGAAAACCGATACCCAGACAGTTCCACTGCTAGTAGGAGCAATGGGCCTTATAAAAAAGAATCTACAATCGTATTTAGATATGTTACCAATCCATGTAACTCCATATGAATTGCAGAAGAAGTCATTACTGGGCACAATCCGGGTGCTGTGAAGAGCACTTTTGGCTGACATCAAAGATCGAAACAATATTAATTTCATGAACTTTAATCATACTTTGACTTAGGAATGGGGTTGAGTCTCATCATGGTATTGTAAGCCCAAAAGATTTGGAGAAAAGTTAGAAGAGGTAGGGAGAAGGTGAGGAAGTCAAATCAAGGACTACTGGGTGCATATTGTTAGTATCTAGTAGCCTTAATCCATTCCACTACCACATGTTAAAAACTGTTACAATAACCTATCACATATAATCTGGATGGACAGTAATGTGCAAATCTACAAACTCTTGCAGACAGCTTTGTGCATATTCCAGTCTACAGTATACAAAGAGAAAGTTGCAATGTTGTCCTGCAAAAAAAAAAAATGTAGTCAAAACAGTTTGTGGATTTGTTAGTAGTTTGATCCATTTTAAAATTAAATTGAAAATGGATAGCAATCTCACAAAAAATATTATCCTCCATACACCACTGATTAATGAGATGAAAAGTTGGTATGGCTGCAGTCAAATGTTAACAAAATAACTCCTCTAGCCAGCTGTCCATGAGATGTCAGGTCAACCTTCCACATCAAGCTAGAGACAACTTCCACCTTGTTATGGATTGACCTGGCACTGAATAACAATGTCCCAAGAGATACTCCAGAAGTGCATGCCCTGCCTATCTACTGACAATAGCAGTTTGGTTATCAGGGAAACTTGCATAGGCAGATACAAAAATCGGCCTAGCATTCTTTTACCCCCCCCCCCTCCCATGGCTGTAGCAATTACAGGAATGTGCCCATCAAAAATTGACCTACTAAAACCCACACATCTTCCACCACTGCCCAATGATACCCAGTATATACCAAGCCAACAGGACTGCAAGCCTACCTTCAATATAGGACAAGAAGGGACCAACTGTAGTGAGCAAGAAGACGAACCTTTCATATACTAGGATATTTCATAAAGGATGAAATTTCAAAATAGTGTCCACCAAGAAATTACTGAAGACAAAAAAGTAGAACCAAGATGGGGTGATGGACAAACCCATAGGGAAAGTAAATATAATTAAGTTGTAGTTGACAATATTAAACCAATTCAAGCTTATGTCTATAGGTCTAGCTTAAACAGAATGATTCTGATCAAACAATGTAAGCATGACCCACCCTCAGCTGGCCAGTTTCTTAATAAAATGGTCTGCCGGCTCCATAAATGGATCACCAATTTCATGCTGCAACCAGCTTATCTATCAGTTAATAAAATAATTTAGATGTGTTTACATTACATTAGCCATCTTACCCAATATAAGAATGTTGGGGAAGCATCCAACTAATAAAACAGTTCAACACAAAATTATGTAGTGAAGCATTAAATAAATTTAAAGACCACAAATGTATATGACCTTCATTAACCTCAATATCAGCATAAAAAAATTACAAATAGCAGGAATGGAATATGAAAAGCAAAATGACAAGATATTAAATCAAGAATGTGATAATTAACTGACAAGCAGTTCTGAAGAGAAAAAAACAGTAAAAGTAAAACAAAATTATTGTTGAAGTATTAAACTGAAGACTATGAGGGAAAAAATGAAAAAAGCAGTCAGTGTATCTCCATAATTATTAAATTAACACTGTAAACTGAAGGATTAACTGTCTACCACAATAATCAAGGTCACTAATTTACATTTATTAAGATTAATTTGCAGGAATTATACTCATGATTGTTAAATGTAACTTGCACATATATATATATATATATATATATATATATATATATATATATATTTAGTTGATCAACATATAAGCAAAATTAAAACAGATTTTAAGCACAGGAAAAAAAAAACAAATAAAATGGCCTAGTAATTTTACAGGTACTAAAATGTGGAAAATCACAAGTTTATTTAATGAGGGTTTTCAACTAAAATGCCAGATTCCATGAAATGCCATGTTTTTCAGTATACAAAGAGTAAAGATTTTGGTATTTTCCGGGAGAAAAAATATGCTTTCCTAAAAATAATAAAGCACTTTCTTAATCAACAGTTTAAAACTTTTCTTTGCACCAAAGGTATTGATCATAAAACACAATCCCATGACCTTATTTAAAAATAAATAAATGCAATCTAATAACTAAACCCAGGATATTTTTCCTTATAATAGGACAAACTCAGCAAAGCTGCCTAGACATAAAAAATGAGGGGAGGAATCTCATCTTTGAAATACATCTTATGTGGCATTTACTTTAAAAGAGATTACTGCAGCTTCACTCCACTGTTATTAATAAACTACTGAGTGTCTTAAACTCTAAAAGTCTGAAAAAAAAAAAAACTAATTTGGAAGCAACTTTACAAGGGAACAGTGAAAAGCCTAAGCCAAGTCATATGGCAATGAAGTTATTAGCAGTGCAATAGGTGTAGGCATAAAAAATAGTCCAGGATAAGTACAACCAAGTCAGAACAAACCTCAGCATGGGCATGCATAACATAAGTGAATGCAATTACAAAAACTTGAAAAAAAAAAAACAGCATTAATTATGCTAATTGTAAATGCTGCCACCACAAAAATCAGTTATCAAGACATTTGCTATCAAAAACAGACTAAGAGATAAATGATATAAGGCTTGGGGCAATAGTAGCTAAAGGAAAACATTAATTTAGCTTCCAATCAATAAGTCAGCTCTAAAATACAATATAGTATATGGGTCGGATTTACGAAACCTCCGTGTAAGACTTAATATGTCTGACTCGGAGGCTGCAGTTGAATGGTATGACATCAACATGCCATGCATATTCATGAGGGCATGCTGAATCATACCCTAGGCTAACATGGTCCATGTAGGTAAGTAGGGGCGTGTCTGAATGCCGAGTACTGCAAAGGGACAGGCCCCCAGAAGAGTCAGAGGCCTGAAAGTAAACACCCACAAGCGAGTCCTTAGAAATGTCAAGGAACACAACACCACACATCCCCAGAGACAAAAACCTACTGAAAAATGTGTAAAACGTAAAAATAGCAGTTTCATTTTTTTTTATAATTTCAAAAATGTTTGCCTGCAATTGCGCTCATTTGCGCAGGTATGCCCTTCGCTCAGCCACAGTTAGCAGATATGACATTGAAAAGCATATAAGATCTACATATGCAAATTAAGCCAAGTAGCAATAGCGTAGCAGTAGAGATGCTAGCCAAAGAGGAGGTAGTCACGGTTTGAGCCCCCACAACATCAGTCACCATTTTTATTTAAATAAGTATGAAACAATCCCCTGACATATATATATATACATATATAACTATAATTTAAGTAAAATGTAATGAAATGGGCCATGTATTTGTGAATAAATCCGACAGAATAATTTATAAAAAAGGATTATAATTGCCCATAGCTGAGCAGCGCTTTAACAAGCTGCATTTGAGTGCCCATAGGTGAGCAGCGCTTTAACAAGCTGCATTTGAGTGCCCATAGCTGAGCAACGCTTTAACAAGCTGCATTTGAGTGCCCGTAGGTGAGCAGCGCTTTAACAAGCGTAATATGAGTGCCCGTAGCTCAGCAGTGCTTCACCCAGCATAATATGAATGCTCATAGCTAAATAACACGTTACCCAGCGTAAGCCATTTACGCGGAGCTGAGCAGTGCGCCAACCAGCTTACCGGCGGGCAACATTGGGCAAGCTGTATCAAAGCCATCTTTACACAGACACACCTCCTAGCCTGTCTAGACAGTAGTAAAAAAAAAAAAAAGCAATGCCAAGGGTCAAACCCGGGATACTGTGCACCATAGTCAATGTACTGAACCACTAAGCCATGACAGTTGTATTGAGAAATACAGTATTAGCATATATATATAGGAATGAATGAAAATAGAACCATGACAAAGCAGGTTTGCTTTAAACTGATAAATATCCAAAATGGCCAATCAGAGATAAGTGTGGGAAAACCGGCATATATAAGCCCCATAGGCTGGAATACACACCATAACTGATTGTGGTACCCATTTACAGTCAGGATGGCAGGTGCAGGAGAGGGCAATCACTTTAGAGCACAAAGGTGGGGTGTTGAGGAGTCAAAATATATGGTTTGGCTCCTAGTCCATGATCATGAAGCACAACTCATGCAGGGCCAGGTTCAATGGGGTGCATACAAGGCAGAGGTGTGGAACTGGTTGGCACATGATCTCGCCAGTGCCACAGGCATTCCAAGGACAGGTGAACAGGTCCATCACCACCATGCAGACCTGAAGCAATGTAAGGAGGCCAACTGAACCGTTGGATCCAGGAGGCCCGCCAAATGCCCAGTGCCCCACTACTGAGTAAGTATCCATGTATTTATGTATGTAAGAAATGCTATCCTAGCCTATAGTATGGAGAGGTATGTTCCAATATGCCTTCATTTATATTACAGCTGCAGGTGTCTGTTCCGCGAATCAGCAAGCCTATGCTGATAGGCTGCTGAGGTTGCACCACCAGGCAGGTTAGTAATTATTTAGCTGGTATTGTTATAGAATATAAGTGAAACAGATTGTAAAGGAGTTCATTGTTGTAACCCAGTAATAAAGGTGAAATAAGCCTGGAATAAAGATTCTGCTAGTATTGTAAGATTAGATAAGTGATGCAGCCTGGAAAAGAGTGTATTGCAATCCAGTAATAAAGATTAAACAAGTCTCAAAAAGAGTTTCCACCTGTATTGTAATATCAGATAACTGCTTCAGCCTGAAAATGAGTGGTAATCAATCAACAAAGGGTAGACAAGTGTCGAATACATCCTTGTAAATTCTGCCATATGAAATAAGTGAGTCAGCTGGAAAGGATTGTTGTAACTCAATAATAAATGTTAATAAAGCCTAGAATTAAGTACCATTCTGAAATGTAAATATAAAATAAGTGAGAGAGTGTGAGAAAGACAGTTTGAAGCTACCAAGAAAGCTGTAATAAGTCTGGAATAAAGGTATACTGCAGTCACTACATAATATTATGTTGCTGTACCCTTGCATTATGGAGATAGTATGGCTGTATGAAATGCTGAACATCCACAGTTGTCTAGACCCATATAAATCAAATGTAGCAGGATGCTGTACCTGAACACAGCCAGATATGAACATATATGAATAAAAATGGAATGTATATTAATGTAGCAGTAACATCCCCATCACCAACATTCCTAAGGTTATATACAGGAAACTGTACTAATACATGTAGGTAGTGGCGGCTGGTGACTTCAAATTAAAGGGAGGCTGCAGGAGACAGCTGAATGGGTGGGGCCAATGGGATGGGGTGTGACCAACTAGAAAGGGGTGGGGCTATGCTCAAAACCACAACTGGAACTTTAATTAAATACGCTGCCCTGGGTGCCAAACCGTCATTATGAGAGTCCAATCAAGACAAAATGAAGAGTAGAAGAAAAAAATATTTCAATGCATTGGCTACATGACAACTTACTTAATATCTAAATGGAAACAAAGGTTTTGAGGCATGAAAAAATAAGTTGCTTTTTAAATACATTACTGGAATGCCAGTCAAAATCAAGTATAAACTAAAACAAGCAGCACTCAGCTCAAACCACTTCTCCTTGCACTGCAGTTCTAATTATAATTTATATTCAGCTTTATAAAATTACCAAGTAACATGCTGAAAGTAGCAATCTCTGTGATATCCCCACTTGTAAAAATGTTTCTTTTCCAAAAAAGACTTGCTGCCTGACAACAACTATCTACTTGTTTCATGGGGAACACATGACCAAAGTAAAAAATGAACAGTAAACAAGAAACAAGCTCAAGATAAATTGCTTAAAGGATTACTGCACAGGTTATGGACCACACATGATAGATTGGCATTCTGTTTAGTTTACGGGTAAAGCCTGCAAAGATAACTGCAAGTCTCCAACAAATGTAATGAGCTTCTGAAAATACTGTAATCCTGTCCTTCATTTCAAATACTGTCATGTGTATTTCAATACCTAAGGCTTATACGTTATCTAGTTATGCAAATATTATCTGCATGGCAACAATGAAAAGGCTTTCAATGTTGGTAATTCTTTAACAGTATACTTATTAAAGCTTACTTTCATCTTACAATCTCCGACAAGCTTACCTGATGGTCAATAAAGCATTACTACTTTAATACAGAGCAACAGGGCACTGCAACAGCATGCATTTTCTGAATAATAAGCATAAATCAACAGTATAAAAATATGACAGAAAACCAGAACATTCTGCAAAATCAACGACAGATGAAAAGCCACAGTCGTACTTGTGGACTACCTTGGATGGGGGAATACTCTGCACACTTACACTGCATAACTGCTCCTTGCCTTGTTTGGACACATCCAGATCCACTACAATGGGGAGTGGGGTGCAACAAGTAGGTCAGAGTTTGAAATGTCTCTGGCTGATGGTGATGGCTCTGACACTCGTACCTCTCAACCTCAGAGCAAGAAATCTGGACAAAGCCATACATAGAAGTGAGACACAGGCCCAAAAATAAAGACAATGCTTAAATATTGCTCTTATAAACTTAGAAAGATAATAGAATAGTAGTAGGTATTGCATTAGTATGAATTTTTGAAGGTATGAAATCTGAAACTCAAATGTTTGCCATTATTTTCTAACTTCAGTCTTTAATGATTTGCTACTAATTTGCCAGAAAATCACAATTTTATGAAAAACAGACCAAAAATGTTATGCAAAAATATAAAATTGACACACAATACAGCTGGGAACCTGTCAAAGAAGGGACACCTTTTTAAAATTAGTACTGTTAACTTGAGCAGCTGGCAAAATAAGATCTACATGCATTTCTGAAATAAAAAGTAATCTATAACTCTGATCATTATAGTTATTTATAATTGTAAACCCTCCACGTTTTCTTCCAACATTGCCATTTTGCAGAGGGATTATTAGGGGGAGAGCAACATTTTGAACCAAAATTGGGGACAGTTGAGAGGTTTGGATATTTCTATCTATCTATCTATCTATCTATCTATCTATCTATCTATCTATCTATCTATCTATCTATTTATTTATTTTTGATGTCTGACTGCTGTTGCCATGAAATGTCTGTAAAGTTTTATGACTGCATTTATAAGTATTTATTACAAAACATTCATATTTTCATTACGCAGACATTATTCTTGGCTATATGAACTATGAACAATCCTCTATTCTAAAAATTGCAGACTGTATTACACATTTATTACAATAAAAAAAATTCTAAGGTGCTCTAAAATATATGGCAGATGTAGTAATAATAACATTTGCTCTAATATAAGTGAAAACAGCATTATGACTCTTGGGAATAGGAAGGAAAGTATGATCACAATGCTACTCATCAAATCATAAACCATTACAGCATCATAAAATATCTGTCAACAATGGCAGACAGCAATGTGAGCATCTACCAATGTCAGAAAATAAAATTGTATTCTCTAGTCCATCTAGTTTTAATGGCTATGTCTAATCTCTTCAGAGAGATCACTATATAATTTTAGAAGTCATTGATTTGATCTATTTTTGAAAAGTACTGCATTTTCTATCTTTAAAGCAAAACAGATGAGGCATCAAAATAAGTTATGATTAGTTCTCAAAAGAAAATGTATATTGCTGAAACTTGAATTGTGAAAAGCTTCAGAATTCAGAAATTGCAATTATATTCATCTGGCAGGCTACTAAGAGATTTCTTGTCACTGTTTGTCTAGAGCAAGAATAAATCAGAATTTATATATACACATCACAACATATTGTCAGACATTGAATTTATACATATTGAATGAATGTACTCTCTGTCATACATACATACCACCACCAAGAAGAAAACTCTCTGTAATCTTCTCACTCTACTACTTCTTCTTCAGCTGCTAACACCCAGCACAGCTAACGAAATAGGCCGCCAAGAAATAGAAATCAAGACTTCACTTGATTCACGACACTCAGTCCACAACTGAAACTGGCTGCAACTGTTTGCTTCTCGCTCTTTTCCCAGCATATAAAGCCCAGGAAGAGAGTGACAACCAATCAGCAGCCATTTTGCCCAAGCACATCATGTATGTGCCTGCGAACGTGGCAGTCCAAACCCCTTCCAATTCTATGCAGTTCCAAACCGCACAGACTGCTGGGCATCACACTGATGCCTTAATTTGCTCTCTGGACTGCAGCAGAAAAAAAAAAAGTCTTTTTTTAAAACCGCCGCAACCCGAAGTGGTCAAAGTGCACATGCTCGTACTCGCCGAGTCAGTCGGCAGCAGAGAAACTTGAAAGACGAGTAAGTCAACTGAACTGAGACAGTAAAAAAAAATAAATAATTTTTTTCTTTTTTCTTGCTGAGGGGGCTGCAGTCCGGCAGTCCGATGCCACGTGCCGCCCCTGCATGTAGGGGATATATATCTGCATCTACTAGGAATGTACAGTATATGTATAGGTAGTGTAAGTTGTTAATGTAATATTTCTCCACCCTACCCTATTTTCACAAATTATGCCATTCCACACCAAACTGGGTATGTGTACTCACAATTAATTACCATGGACATTTGTCCTGTTGGTTCATACATATCTGCATGTACGTTGACGCATGTGCCCTGTTCACATATCCAAACCTGATGGCTTGTTGCCACCAATCAACCCTGCATGCTGTTGGAATGTGCACTGTTGTTCTAAATATGCATGCATTATGCTTGCTGCTCAATGTTTGGAATTCATGGGTGTTTGGTTAATGGGAATACTGATGCATGCTGTTACAACTAATTTTGAATGGTGTTGTTTGTTACTAACCCAAAATGCCATAAAATACTGCTAAACATAGGACAACAGGGAAGGCGGGTTCCAGCGGACCCACCTCTCCCACCTCAGTTGGCGAGTGCATCTGGCACCAGTGCCCAGGCTGGGACCTCCTCTTCCGGTGGCCCTGTGCCACCTTCAGGTGGAAGCGCTGCAGAGGATGGGGCTTGTCCCCCCTCTGCAAGTGTGGCTGGAGGAGAGCCCCCACTCACCCCCCATAGGTTCCGGTCTGTGGTGCGTAGTGAGATCAGGCATTCTGTGACTGATCCCCTACACCAGCTCGAGGCGAGAGTGGCGCAACTCATGGGTGTGCCTGCCTGTCCTATCCAGCCCCCAGCACAGCCCCGGCCTGGGCTGTGAAGGCACAGTGGTAACTGCCCATGGGTGGGGATCTCAGTTCCACTGTTGCCATCTGTGGGCTCATGGGCTCGCAATATCCAAACATCCATCCCCATCAATTGTGTTTACCCCCCACATGTGTCATACTCCGCCCCTGTATGCATCTTGTTTGTCTTGTCTGTTAACCTCCCCAACCTACCTCCCCAAATATACCTACTTCCTGTACCTCACATTCCACTCTCACCTGAAAAAAAAATAAAAAAAGGGCACTCTGTTCCCACAAAAAAATTACGCTCCATACATAGCTGCCCAATTTGCACACATGTCCGCTGGACATGTAAACTGATAATTCTAATTGGCAGTACAACATATATTGTTGTCCTCACCCCTCTCTCAGGAGTGGAAGGTTTCAAATTTCACACCAAATTACAGACATATGCACAGCTGTTGCTGATAAAGAAATGGGCAGCTATGGACCTTCCCTACATCCTTCCTGCACATACTGAGCTTGTTTTCCTACTGTCCTACCCTCTTTGTGCCCCCTTTTTCACCACTTTCCTATTTCCCCATTTTCTTTTCTTTAAAAGAAAATAGTGCAGGTGTTAGCGGGAGTAAGCACTTTTAAGCAGTAGTCAGCAGGTGTGCGCTTGTGTGCGCTTAGCTAAGCGTAGATAAGCGTAGCTAAGCGTCGCACAAA
>NC_056742.1:106551251-106641251 GCF_019279795.1 Protopterus annectens | reverse complement strand
TGTCTCTGCACTAAACAGCACATGCTGGAGGTACAAGTTTCTATACACAAATATGCCATACCCTGGACTAAACCACCCAGCATTAACAAACAAGGCTCCTTATTAGTAGATGTCATACATACCCCTGATGAATGTTATGGAGATATGCAATATGCCCTGTGAGTCACCTCTGTGTAACCATTTCACAGGAGCAAGTAAAATCACATTACATGTGTCCCAAAGGGCAGGGTAACATATGGCTAGGCTGCCCTAGGCCCAGGGCCAATAGCATAGTACCTACCTATGACACAATGCACACACACATGTACTCAGTGCAATACCAGATATGTGACGTTGAATGAGTGTGACACTGATTGTGTGCAAGGTCTGTAAAGATGTGATAGCTTAGTGTGTGTTTGTGTCTGTCATGTTAGTTGGTGTCCCTGGTGTGAGGCCAGAGAAAGATGTCAGTTATCGGGATGCAAACATAGTAGATTGGAATATGTTGTGCCGTACTTCCCTGTGTATGACTGCGGTGTCCCATCATAGGCAGAAGCAATACATGTATGCTCAGTAAGTGGTACTGCTGTTTAATCCAGCTCACATATGAACTGTTGTACTGCCTGATGTTGTAGGCCTAAACACTACAGTATGTTGTACGTTCACATTCCCTGATAACACTGTCTGGTGTGTTTCCTGTAGTCTGCAAAGATTACATACCTCATGCATAGGTGTCTGTAAGTAGGGGCACACAGTACTATAAGGTACACAGTTAATGCTCATCTGTGTTGTCATACATTTGTGTGTTGTATGTATGTGTAATGTGTGTGTAATGATGCCTGTACCATAGCCGAAATCACATGTGCATTACAGGGTATGTGTGTGTACCTGACAGCATGTATACTCTGTGACAGTTGTATGCTGGTTATAGTAACAACTGTGCACATATGTCAGGTAGGGGTATGGCATCAAAGACTAGGGTGGATTACCGTTGAAACTGTAAATGTGCATTGCATTCATTGCATGGGATGACAATATTCTTCATCCATTACCTTGATAAATACCCCCAGTGTGAGGTTGTGCATTGTATCCCACACAGTGTGCCGAGTGCTTGTGTATACTAGTTTGTTTTATGGAGTGTGGCAGGCACTGTCAGACAGCTGTGGGCTGAGCATTGATATGTGGTATAGAGCATGTGTATCCCTTGATAGACAGATGCTATATATGGCAGTTAAGTGATATCAGTACATTAGAATATTAAGTGTGCCACATGACTTGCTCACATATTTTCCTTTTCCTTCCAGGGTGATGGTGCATCAGCGAAACCCACCATATACAGCAGCAGAGGATCAGGAGATCCACCAGAGCCTGGTGCAGAATTACTGTGTGCTGTTTTCCAGGACCAGCCAGAACCAGCATGAGAGGGCTGCACTGTGGCAAGATCTTGTCCATCAGGTAAATGACATAGGCATGCATAACTGGACATATGAGCAGGTACGCCATCACTGCAGTGATTTAATTAGACATGTCCAGCAGCGTGCGTCTGATATCCACAGAAAACAGCTTGCCACTGGTGGTGGGGTACCTATCCACCCCCCTCACCAGTGTGGAGGAGCACCTCCTAAGTGTTGTGGCTCCAGGCCAACAACAGCAACATCCACAAACATGTGTCATCATGGAGGCTGGAGCCACCCAGCATGTTGAAATGGAGCATGCAGGTAACATGCCATATCTGTAGTTGACTGATCTCTGTACTGGTAGTTTATGCATGTGTGAGATGTGTACTGTTTGTGTAGCTGTTAACCTGCCTATTCTTCTGCAAGACTGATATTCTGAGCATAATCTGTACACCTGTGAAAGCCACCTGTTGTACTACTGTACTTTATCATACTCACAGTATCAATGGCACAGTTGTGGCCACTGGCAATCACTGTCATATTTTTGCAGGTCCCCCCAGAGTGACAGCAAGGCAGCCAATCCATGCTGGTGAGTGTGCAATAACAATACTATTGCTAATGACATGTGCATGTCATATGGAGCTGTAGTCTGTGCACATGTAACACACCTACGCATAATGCATGCTGTGCATGTTTGCTGTGAGACTATGCATATCCCATTATTCTCAATAGCTGCCCCACTCACAGGCAATACACAGAGCATGACACACATGTGTGGCAACACAGTACTGGACATTGTATAGGCATACCTGATACACATGTACACAACACACATATGTTTGGCATACACACTACACCTTAGCCTGCTACACATGTCCAATTATGACACCTGCTTATGGCCACCCTTCAGTATCCCACTTCTCATCTACGCAGCACAAATAATATACCTGACAGGTAGAGGCCTATCATGTCTTTGTGCGACAGTCTTGAACAAATAATACATTCATGTTAGGCAATGCTCACTATTGGCCACCTTACAAACCCATGTAACAAGTGGCTGTGTAATTGTGGATGTAGTCATGTTACTGCACATCAGGTACAGCATGCTAGCTGCCTGTCTGGCACACATTATTATGGTTGACTGACCACAAGAAGCATGTTGATCATGGCTCACTTTACTACACCACATCCAGTTCCGCCGACCACAAATGTGCACATAGCAGTCATTGCGTAACACCGTCATGTGTTTTGTGTGTGTGTATGTGTGTGTGTGTGTGTGTGTGTGTGTGTGTTTGTGTGTGTGTGTGTGTGTGAAAATATATGCACCCACAGCTTGTAACACTTGCACAACATTGTTATGTCCTTGTACACATTGTGTCCCAGGGTGGAGACAATCACTGAACAACTACACACAAGCATTAAGTACACGTATACTGTTATTAACAAGGGCTGTCCACACTTGCACTGCATGGTCCTGTGCAACACATAATCTGCATGCTGACACGTGTGCAGTGATGTTTTTCCTTGTGATACTGTCACCCACCCTAAAACAGTATTGTGTATGTGTTGGATTGCAGGTGTGTCTGTGTTTGTATCTGCTGTACTGAGGAGTATGCTGTGCATGTGTGCATGTGTGCCTGTGCACATGTGTGCATGTCCGCATGTGTGCCTGTGTGCCTGTGTGCATGTGTGCATCTGTGCATGTGTGCATGTGTACCTGTGTGCATGTGTGCCTGTGCGCATGTGTGCATGTGTGCCTGTGTGCATGTGTGCCTGTGCGCATGTGTGCATGTGTGCATGTGTGCCTGTGCGCATGTGTGCATGTGTGCATGTGTGCATCTGTGCATCTGTGCCTGTGTGCCTGTGTGCCTGTGCGCATGTATGCATGTGTGCATGTGTGCCTGTGAGCATGTGTGCCTGTGCGCATGTGTGCATGTGTGCCTGTGCACATGTGTACATGTGTGCCTGTGTGCATGTGTGCATGTGTGCATGTGTGCCTGTGCACCTGTGTGGTAATATCGTGTACACATTTGTAAACTGTGTTTCCTATCTTCCTCTCACAGGTTCTGATGTTGCTGTGGTGGAGTTCAGCAGGGAACCTGAAACCACTGCTGGGGATAGTGATTATGATGATACATGTGTAATGGCACAGGGAGGTGTGACAGGGTCTGTCGTTGGTCAGCCAATTGACACTACACAGCAGTCAACCCCATCAATGCGCACAGTCATCCTGCCTATACATCCATTGTCACCAATGTCCTTAGCTGAGGGACAGCATACAGTGGGCATTGACCAGGGTAGTGTGGTATCATTGTCACATGCATCCCCTCACAGCAGCCATGGCCAGATTCCTGACATGGTACCACACAGGCAGATGTCCAGGAGTTCTTGTGGGAGCATCCATGGTCGTACTGCCCCTGTCAGATGTGCCCACAGAGGTCTTTCAACCTCAGCTATGTTCCGGGCTGTAATGCAGGCACAGGCACATATGGAACGGTACACCAGACAGAGCACATTGCACCGCTATGAATGACACTATGCGTGACATTGTGTCTGCCATCTGTAACATCAGCGAGGTCATTGATAGACATTGGGGGGACACAATAGATCTCTTCCACAACCACATGTCCAGGTGCCAGGACAGTGCAGGATGGTTGAGGCATCGACATGGACGTATGCCAGCAACATTATCAGCTTGCAGTCGTCGCGGATGACAACAAACCCGCAGCCGCTCCCATAGTGCCAGTACCAGCCCCAGCAATGCTGGGTCTGTGCTGTCATTAGACTGTCCGAGAAGACCATGTGCATGTGGCTCTGGACAGTCCCAGCAGGGACATATGTCCAGTCAACAACCCACTGCTTCTGATGACAGTACCCAGTCTGGCATAGTACCTGATACTGTCCGTAGTACCCCTGCCAGGCACAGGTACCATGTCCATGGCCAGAGACAGTGATCTGTATGACCTGGCAGGTACAGTCTGTGGCTGTCCACAAACACCCGTATATGGCAGCCACATGGTGGAACTGTGTGCATGCATACACACACACATAATGCTAACACCTAGGGCTAACACATACACACACACATTGCAGCAACATTGCCTCATGTACTGTTGTCTTTCACTAACACACACACACACACACACACACATATATGTCAATTGGATGTGTCAATGGCAGACTCTGGCAAACCAAGTACACACCCTGTGCATATGATGAAACTGTGTCACCTCCTGCCATCTGTAACATTGATGCAGGAACAGGGTAGCATGGTGCTGATGCACAGGGTGACAACATAGCACTGTAATAATATTATCATGTTGTTAACAGTACAGTGTAATGATATTGTTGTGGGTATATTCGAGCATGCATGATGCATTACCTATGTTTGTCATTGCAGTTTTGTATACACCAGTGTTAATTCCCAAAGTGTACTGTCTGAACATGTGCCACATGGCTGTTGTGTGTACCTGTGCCTGCATGTGTTGGGGTGTGGACAGTACATGTGTGATGTTTGCAGCACTGAGTTGCAGGTGTACATTTGTGAACATGGTTAGCATGGAACATGACATGGTTTGGCAGTATGCTGTGGGTGATACGGTTTCCAAATGTCAATGGTCTGCATTCTGGTAGTATACACAGCTTACATAGGCTGACATTCAGTGGTCATGGCATGGTGTCTCCTCAACTGATACACATATGTAGGAACCTGGTGTCAGTGATATCCCTGCAGTACTACACTATATTCTTACTGAGCCACACACATCCCTGGGAACAATACTCTTTGGCATATAGCAGTCTCATGTACATGCCAACACACTATGGATATGTCCATCCAAAACTGCAAATACATACAGTGGCCTACAATGCATTCTACACATGACACACCTAACCACCACAAGGGTATCATATGGACAGATACCTGCTTTCCAAGCCATGATGTATTGCTGTAACACAACTGTGGCATTGGCATCGGCATGTAGTTAACATAGTATTCCAACAGTACCATGTAGGTGGTAGCACCCATCATGTAGAACGGGTAATGGTGTGTACATGTGGACATGTGTTATCTTGTCTTTCCTGTGATATTCACATTTCCAAAGGTATTCTGCTGTCCCTCGGTGCATCGCCTAAGCAAGAAGGTGTCTGTATGCATATCGGCAACAGTTGCCATACACCTACACTGGGTGCCCATCACTCACAGACTTTGCCGTGTTTTAACATGTCTGACATATACTCCAGACATGAACCCTCACCCACATTAATCTATCAAAGCTTTCATGGGTGTGTGTCACATAGTTGGCCTAGGACACAGATCACTGCAGTAGCCTGCATTGTCACCAATGTACATGTATGGCCTAAGGTCTGGTAAGCTGCGGCACATGCTGGCAACGGTAACAACTGTATTCATATGGGGCAGCCTTCACACATAGGAACTTTTAAAGGTGACAGGTACATATCTGTATGTGGCACAGACATACCTGATGTGTGCATTGAAATTACTGTTATAATAATATGTCATACAATAATAAAAACAAAACACACAACACATTGACAAACTGTGTGACAAACGCACACATGGCATTTGTGGGATTAACATCCCTACCAAACTATGTCATGATACTTGAGAGAGATGCATTAGCGCAGCGCGCTATTCGCATTATTGGATGATTTCCCCTCTCCTGGTGTATTTATAGGGTGCTGACATCATCAGTCTTTCCAAAGAGGAATGTACATTTTTTAGTGTGTTATCCCAGTCTTCAAAAAGGCCATGCCTTTCACAGAGAATTGCATACATACACATACCCCCTCCCCACACACACACAGCGTTTGAAGGATTCAAACCCCTATCTAACTATGTTATGATACTTGAGATAGACGCATTAGCGCAGTGTGCTATTTGCATTATTGGATGAGCTCTCTTCTCCTGGTGTATTTATAGGGTGCTGACATCATCAGTCTTTCCAAAGAAGAATGTACATCTTTAACTATCCCTCAGTATGGGGGTTAACAATATCTGTACATTAACAGACGCCTAGTTCAGGGTCACATATGCACACTGGCCCTGCCAGGTTATGTTCCATAGCATGCTTTGTGACCACAGGACTTGTAACACACAACACAAGTAGGGGGTGTATCCATATACATCACAGATACACACACCTCTGGGTTGGTACCACTGCACTAAGCATGACAAGCCATACATATACAACTACCATTGTGCAAAACTGCCTTTTGGTTTGATGTGTAGTTCAGACCCCCCCCCCATACCCAGTAACCACACTTGGCTTTCCTGGGAACAGTGTAGGATATGCGGGTCTTCACACACACCATTATAGTGGTTGTCTTCAGGTACACAAATATTGACTGGGGATACTACTCAGGCCCTCAACAACATCACCCTACAGCCACTACAATTTGTGGATCCATGTGCTATGGCACAACCAGTCACCACACCCACAAGGGGGAATACATCTTGGACCTGAGTATCACCAACATGGAGACTCTATGTTCCACACCAGAGGTAGAACCATCATTGTTAAGATCAGACCATAAACAACTTTCCCTAGACATCCATATCCCGTCCCCACCCCCAGCCAAGGAAATCATTGTAAAGAATTTCTCAAAAGCAGACTTTGCACTTGTGAAGACTGGGGTGGAAAACTTCAAAGACCCCATGCTGGAGGATAACACAGCCCAAGCTGCAGAATCCTTTACAAACGCATTGTATGAGCACCTGCAGGTATGCATTGATCATGCTATCCCAAATAAAATCATGACTCCTCCAAAACAGGAGACCTGTCTGGTTGACCACAGCCATATATAAGCTGTACAACAGAAGGAGGAAGCTACTAAATAACAGAGCAATATCCCACAGACCCACATAGATCATAACCTCTCCTTTGCTAATCACATTGACAGAGTCATTGCAAAGACCTTTATATAGCCCTCCTTATCACATGGGTAGATCATGGGAGGTCATTGTGGCCCTCTTCTAGTCACTCATCAGGCTCATGTTTGACTACAATGCCCCTTTTGGGGTGTACCTTACCCAACACCTGCGGCAACTACAGTGAACACAACAGTACCTCCCCAAGAGGATCATGGGCTACACACAGATGTCCTATGCAGCTCAACTAAAGGATCTCCAGCTCTACTTGGTTGCTTAATGCCTACTCAGAGGTGATCTATGCCTGATGTACGCAGCCATTTCAAACCCAGAAGTAATGGACATGCTCCACCTCATAACATCCAAGACCCTTAGAGCTACACACTCCAGGGACTTAAACCTCAGCACAAAAATAAATAGGACATGCTGCAGGGACAGATTCATTACCCAGAGGCTCCCCTCACTCTGGAATTGAATCCCAATTAAAGTTAGACATAGCCCCTCGCCAACCCTCTTCCAGTGAAATACAGCCACATGGATGGGAAATTGCAATTTCACCCCTGGGATCTCCACTGTGTCCCTGCTTGACAGAGGCACAGCAAACTAGCCTTAAAGGGTGCCTTCTGTGACCTACTTTACAGAGGCACAGTAGGCTACTCTACTGGGGAGGTGGACACCAAATACACTCTGCCTAGGCTTATGAATTCCCTAGGGCAGACAGCATAGTATTGACCTCTGCACCTATGTTTATGTTCGGGATGCACAATCTTTGTTGCTACTACTGTTTGCAGTTCTTTATTGCCGTAGCTTTCCCAGTTTCTATGATCAACTTGTGTATCTGCGTAACATGTTTAATCATGACAGGGTTCCAGTATAGTAATATATGTGTCTGTTGTCATTTAACTGTGTACACAGGGCAGATTGCTGGATCGTGGGAGGTTCCTGGCTTAACACATACAACTGCCAGATATGTGTGACTGACTGCTATACTCAGACATGGCCTAAGTGTGTGAGCATGCCCAGTTCAGCCTTTCCATGGTTTGTTGCCTGACATATGTCTCATTTATCCAAGTGTGTGAGCATGCCCAGTGTGACCTTTCCATATGTTGTGATCTGGAGTCCACTACATTTCTGGTTGTGTGTGAACATGACCAATATTGACATTTATACTGTGTGTGTTGGAAGTATTGTTGTGTTCTTACTGCCAGACTCCTTTGTGTCATAACTCAACAGGGATTATGCTGTGCCTGCAGGGTTTCCATGTGATAGTTTGCAAAGACTTGGCAGCATTCTCTCTTACTGGCTGAACACTGCAATACTTTCATGGTGTAGTGGTTCAGTGCTTTCACTATGGTGCATAGTGTTATGGGTTTGAGTCCCATCACTGCTTTAAATGCTCGTACTGACCAGACTGGTTAAGGGCCAGTTGGGCAACTATGAGCAGGTTGCATTTTGTTCAGCTATGGCCTACTTAAACCAGGCTTGTCCGACATTGCTGTGTATTCACCAACTTGGGTGGACATTGCCAAACATTACTCCACATTGACCACAGTTGTACTAGTTGGTGTGTGTGATTCTGTTCATAGGTTCATACTAGGCTATCTGCCCTAGGGCATTTATAATCCTAGCCAGAGTGTATTTGGCTTTCAACACACATTTTAAGTGGAGTTTGCCATGACATTTTTCAAGGTTGGTATACTGTGCCTCTGTCTAACAGTGACATAGAAGTGATACCCAGGGTAAACCTACAATCTTCCATACACTCATCAAGATTCCTCTTGAAGAAAGTCAATGAGGGACTCTGGCTAACCTGGAGTGGGGGTTTACTCAAGAGTGGGGGGACCCTCTGGGTTATGAATCTGTCACTCCAGCATGTTGTATTTATTTCAGTCCTGAGGTTCAGGTCTCTTGAGCGCATAGCTTGATGGGATTCTGAGTTTCCGAGGTGCAGCATGTCCATTGATTCCAGGTTGGACATGGCTTTATACATCAGACACAGATTGCCTCTGGGCAGGCGGTATGCCACTGAGTGGAGCTGCAGTTTCTTTAACTGGGCAGCGAATGGCATGTGTTTGAGCCCTTTGATCCTCCTGGTGAGGTACGTTTGTGGTCTTTCCAGCTGCTGCAGGTGTCTGATAAGGTACATCCCACAAGGGGCATTGTACTCAATCATGGGCCTGATGAGGGATGAGTTAAGAGGCACGATGACCTCCCCTGATGTAGATGTGAATACCTTCATGATTAGGTGGGCTATATGAAATGTTTTTCTAAACACTTTGGCCACGTGTTTATCGAATGTGAGATTGCTATCAGCTTGGGTCCCCAGGTCCCTTATCACTTCTTTCATACTTAATGGGTTACCACCTATGTGGTAATTTGTGGGCACTTAGTTTTTGACAAAGGGGAGGACTATACACTGTTTTGTGTTTCGCTTGAGGACATGGCTCTGGCACCAGTTGTCTGTTTCTATGAGGCCCTTTTGTAGGATGCTTGTGTCAGCTGGAGGGTCGATTATGGTGCCCAGTTTGCAGTCATCTGCAAACTTGTTCACCAACAGTCCTTCTGTGTTGGGCTGTACCTCTGAGAAAGATATACCAAACAAGGGAGGTCCCAGGACTGAGCCTTGTGGGATGCCACTTGTAGCTGGTTTGGGGTCTGACATGGCTCCAGCATTTCTGACCATGTGGGCTCTGTCCTTGAGCCAGTTTGCAACCCATCTAGTAACATAGGGGTTTATATTGAAGCTGGTGATCTTATCTATGATAACCAAGTGGGGTACTGTATGGAAGGCTTTTGCGAGGTCCAGGTAGGGTGTGTGGACCACATTCCCCTCGTCAATGGCCTTGGTGACTGTTTCTAATTACTCAACCAGGTTTAAGAGGCAGGGTCTGCCCTTGACAAAGCCAAATTGGGTAGGATCCAGTGTCTGTAGGTCCCCAATATGTTTATTTCTGAGGTCCATGATGATCTTTCCATAGTTTTGCAGACCAAGGTAGTCAGGCTTCTGGGGCAATAGTTTGCAGTATCCATTGAGGCACCACCTTTGTGGAGAGGGACCACTGTTGCTGTACACTGCTCTTTGGGTACATATCCTGTGGTAAGGCTGAGATTGGACAGTGGTTTTATGTTTGTCTTCAATTCTTCTTGGGGTTCATGTTGGACACAGCCCAGGACACTGTCTGGTCCCATTGATGCTGTGTGTTTTGCTTCGGAGAGGCTGGCTGTTACCTGAGCATCTGTGATGTCAGGGGGCCAGCACTCTGCTGGGATAGATATTTGCCCTTTTGGTGGGGAGGGGGGGGTTTGCACTGAACCTGTCAGCTCAGATGTTGGCAATGTCCGTGGGTTGGTGTATTGTTTGTCATTTTGGACTACTTCTGAGCATATCTGGGGATTCCCACACAGGTTCCCACCATAAGTAAATAATGCCTTGCGATTATCCTTGGTGTCCTGTACAATTTTTATCTCAAAGATGGCCTTAGACGATCTTATGTGTGGCAATAGTTTTTCAATAATACTGATCAGAAATGCCTTCCCTTTTTGGGATTTTGATCTATCATATAGTAGCTTCCTCCTTGTATTGTATGGTTTTTTTATGGCTGGGGTCCACCGAACAGGATGCCTGGCTTTGGAGGATTGGGTCTTGGTTTTATTTGGGATTGCATGATCCATGCATTCTTGACGGTGTTCATAGAATGCGTTTATAAAGGGTTATGAGGTCTGGGCCATATTGTCCACAGGCACAGGGGCTGTGAAGGATTCCACCTCAGTTTTGAGGAGTGTGACATTTGCTTTAGTGAATAATTTTCACTGTGTTTTTCTGGCCATGGACTGGGATCAGGATGTGAATATCCAGTGAGATTACTCTCTGGTCTGATCTTACCAGTGAGGGATACACTTCTGGTCTTGGGCATAGAGTCCCCATGTTGGTGATGATCAGGTCCAGTATTTTTCCCCTGTTGTGGGAGTGGTAGCAAGTTGTTCCATAGCATTTTGGTTTACAAATTCTGAGAACCTTTGGGCTAGGGTGTTGAGGCTAGGGTAATGCTCCCAGTCTATGTTTGGGTAGTTGAAGTCACCCAATATAATGGTGTTTGGGGAAACCTTCATATTTTCATGTGTTCTCCAGTCAGCCAAGTGTGATTCCTGGGTTTAGGAGGGTGGTCTGTAGCAGGCTGTGAACTGGAAGGTGGTTTTAGCCACTGTTAGTTGCACATGGATAGTCTCCGATGCTTCATGCTGTGCCACCAACCTGGGGGTGTGGGTATCTTTGACAAATATTGATACTCACCCTCCTTTTGTAGTTTGTTCCATGTTTTGCAGCTGTAAAGCATGGTGTGAGGTGTAACCTGTTAATGCTAGGATGCTCTTGGGAGCCTTGAACCAGGTTTCTGTTACTGCACAGATATCAACATTCTCCATGCTGAGGAGAGTTTGGAGTGCATGCATCTTGCAGTTTAGACTTCTGGCATTGAGTAGCATTACTTATAGTTTCTTATCCCTTGTGATATCTATGGAGGTGGGTTTGTGTTTTGAGCCTTACCTAACAAAGGCACTATGGGGGTGACAAGAGCCTTTGGCAATATCCAAAAGGCCACAGGTGATAGGTGAAATCCATCCCTAGTGAACCATCATGTCTTGTCGAGCATGTCATCCCAGGCTGACAGGCATTGTATCCCCTTTCACTGACACCAATACCTAAGCCAATTGTTGTAATTGATCATCTTGTCTTCATATTGTGGCCTCATATTTGGTGAGGGTAGGATGATACTCAAGGTCATCAAGTTTGCATATACTACGTGGTGGTAAATGCTGTTTAGCACTACCTTACATTGCTTAATACATGGCAATCATGCCTCAGGTGGTGCTGCAGGGCTGCCTATGTCAGATGCACATACTGCACTCCCTATACATGTTTGGAAACAGGTAGTGTCAAGTTAGGCATCCCTTTTACTATATGTGCAAGTCAGAGAGAGGTATAATTTCCAGGGTTCCTACTGAGGCAGTGTATATGCTATGCGTTGCCTCTTTGCCAAGGCCAAGGCATACTGGGCATGCCTCCTTCTGCCTACTGGGGCAGGCTCAGGTTGTTCCTCCTCCGAGTCATGCTCTGCCTGTGATGGCCTTGGCACTGGTGGGGGGCTGTTTGTCCCAGGCCTATGCTGGTCCTGCTGCAGCTGTTTTCGCAGAATCATATTATGTAGCATAGCACATACCATGACAATTTGGGTACATGTAGTTGGTGAGTATTGCAAGGTTCCACCAGATGTGTCCAGGCACCGGAACCATGACTTGAGCAACCCAAACACACGCTCAATTACATTTCGTGTTTGTGCGTGTGCCTCATTATGGCGTTCCTGTTCAGGTGTGTGTGCGTTTCTGATGGGTGTCATCAGCCACGGCTTCAGTGCATAGCCAGCATCCCCCACTAAGTGACCATGTGGGATGTCCCCATTGGCAAATGTCTGGTACAGCTGCGTCAGATGCCAGATATGGGAATCATGGTAGCTTCCAGGGCAGCCAGCACACACATTCATTATTATGCCCTGGGCATCACACACGACCGGGCAGTTGATGGAGGGGAAGCCCTTGCGGTTAATGTAGGCCCTACCCTGCTCACTGGCTGGTAGTTTGATGCATATATGCGTGCAGTCTATTGCACCCACTACCTCAGGGTATTCTGCTATTTGCTGGAATCGACGCATATTGCTGGTCAATACCTCATGGGAATTGGGGAAATATACATGATCACCGACATGTGCTGACATGGCATCCAGGAACTAGTGCAGTACCCTGGATGCTGATACCTGTGATATCCCCATCATATCACCAGTTGGTCTCTGAAAGGTACCTGTTGCTAGTATTCTTAGGCCAACACATACATTGGTTTCCACTGGGATGGGTTCCCCTCTGTTGGTTCTGTGTGTGAGGCGTGGCCTGTACAGCTCAACAATTTGCTGCAGTAGGTCTCTGTCCACTCTATAGCACTCCACTATCTCTAGCTCATGTAACTCCTGGTAGGTGACCCTGGGCCTGTACACTCTTCTCCGTCTCCTCACTGTGGGTTGTCCGGCAGCATTTGCATTGTCACCACCCTCAGCATGTTGCATATGTCACCTTATAACAGCAATGGCAACCCCTAGCATTTTTTGTCTGAGTGTAGCTTTTTTAGTTTTCACTTCTAGTAGCTTACTCCAGTGTTGCAGTGTCTCTTGAGAGAAACAAACTACACTGTTGTTTGCAGAGTTTTAAGTGCTGGGCTGGGCTAGTGTTCTGCCTGTGTAATTGCCTTAATCTGATTGTTTGCACCTGCTAGCTCTACTAGTATTCCCTGGTAGCTTCCTACTATTTGTTGTGCTTCCTTTTTCCTTTCTGTTTCCTCGGGGGAGGGATGCGCATACAAGCGGAACCACGCTCACAGCAGCTAACATGTGCGCACACATGCTTACACGGACTAAAATTTGCTTATTCGGGTTAAACCGCGTGCACACCAGCGCAAACACGCTTACAGGTCTTGCAACAACCTGATACATGCTTACTCCAGCTTAAACGCGGGCACTCACGCTTCCACGCTCGCACTCTGTCTTACTCGAATTTACAGGCGTGCACACACACGCATACCCCACTCAGCAAGAAACTTTGGTGTTATCTACAATATATACCTTCCATTTCTTGGCTTTACCTGGCCTACCTGTTGACACACCTCTTTCCATCATGTCTAACTGACAGCTAACACATGCCATTGTGCTCCAATGAGCTTCACTACTTTCATACATACCCCCCTTGTGATGTCACCTATCTCCTACTCTGTTCCTCCGCATATCCTACTCCTACACTCCACTGACTGTGCTCATTTGCTATGTAAAACTGTGATTCACTATCCTAACACTCATTTACATAGGATTGCCTACTAATGCTTGGTTACATGTCTTAGACTGGGCTTCTCCCCTTAGCAACCCCTACTCGGTGGCCATGTTGTCTTCAGCCTGCTATTCCCTTACATTGTCATTTAACAATTTTCATAAATTCCATGTTTGTGGCTTTTATTGTCTAATTTTCTGATTTTTATAGCACACCCCGTTTGCGCGGTGCTGCACTACTCTTAAACATCGGAAATCGCCGGAAAAAAAATCTTTTTATTTTAATTTTGCATCTGGGAAACTTTCCAATGGCCATATATTTGGCCATTGGCATGCTTCCTCAACCAAATGCAACCTTTATTTGGAGCTGACAAGGCTCCATTGTGCTATTTGCAGAACGGTACTCAGTTGTCAACTGAGTACATTTCTGCAGCTAACACGTCTCCTACTCGGACAGGTTTGTGCTTCCTGGATCACAAATTTACCTCATGTGCATGCCTTTCGGCTGCAAGTGAGGTAATTTGCATATTCCAGCCCTGTCCATGTAGGAGACGTTTTAGGAGCTCTCTTACACGCCCCTACAGGCTGTTTCTGGATCACTTGTCGGACATGATGGCTGCATAGAGTCTTACTCTACTCTTAGACTCCGTGCAAGCCATCGTGAATCCGGCCCTAAGTTTATTTCTGGTAATCCAGTCTTAACATAGGCTAAATCAGCCAAATAGCCAAATAATGCATATAATATACAAAATGTGTGTTTCACCAGGTTCAGAAATGATCACATACTGCCATCAATAAATGGTAAGGCAAAATATTCTGCATGAATTCAGTTAATATATTAGCTTTTGAGATTGCACAGGCATAAAAATAAGGAATTACAATTATTTTACCATTAAAAAGTAAAGATTAAATGTGTTACGTATTTACACAAAAACAATTTAAGATACTCAACAAATAAGCTAATAGATCACTTCAGATATAAATGAACTGCAGTTTTAACAGAGCAGGAGAGCAGCCAATGTTCCCCATCTTCATTTTGGCACAAGACCTACAGATATGTGTCTCAATGTGCCTGAAAACATTTACTTCTAAAACTGGGGCCACACAAGCCTTCTCATGGGGAGAAATTATGACCATCCCTATGAGGCACGGAGGATAAAATGGGTAATTGTGAGAGGGTTATAACGTGAACATGAAAGTCCAGAATATTGACTGATTTAACAATTTTAATAAGAAATCTAAACTTTAAAATATTAACAACAGATGTTAAACTGGGTGTGCATGGATATGAAGCTGTAATCTAAATGTCATATGGTGATACAACAAATGCTAGATAAAATAAAATAACTGAAAAACAACTATGTTAGGAAACTAATCAAATATACTTTGCAATGGGATATTTAATCTTAATAATGGGGAAGTTGTGTGGCAGTGTGAATTATACAGGCAGTGAGAAGCAGAGGATAGTACCAAAAAAGGTCTGGAAAACAGCTTTCCAGTGCTCTTGACAATGACTTTTTTAAAAACAGAAAGGTAATGTACTTGGTATTTTATAACTTGTACTCAGCTGCTCTGCTTGATGAAGAATCAGTATTCTTCTCGATTAGCTCAACAGTTTCCTAAGCACTGTCCTTGAACTCTGATAGAAAGTTATGGCAGAACTTCCCAGTTTTGATAGCTACACATATCAATACATATTTTAATTGTATATGTAAGAGCAGGCCTAAAAGCCACTGGAGACTGCAATGCTCCAGTGTAATAAATAAACAATTTTCTTATGTTTCCCACATGAAAAGACACAGTTTAAAAACTAAAGTGAAGCTCAACTTAGATAGCAATAGGCAAGTCCAAGTTTCATCAAAAATCACTGAGACAAGCCAAATAAGATAACTGATAATGGAAGATACATATAAAAAGAGAGTTGAGGGAGTTTTGATGGCCATGTGCTTTCCTGTTTACTGGAAGAAACGGAGAGGGGGACAGAATCCAAATATTTCTAGAAAGATAATTGTTGAAGGATTGGCATAACTGTGATCCTAACACTTACAGTAATTACTCCCATTGTTAAATAAGAATGACAAAAAGGTGGAACATTTCCAGGCCATAACAAAATAATTCCCAAAGAACAGTGAATGGTACTGGATGTCTCACTTAAAGCATATTTATTTGATAATCATATTTTTACAAAAAATATATGTACCACTAAATAGTTGACAAGTTTGTGGAAGTTTCTAGTAATAAACCCTAATACATTATATCCTTCTTATTCTATTTCACAGAGGATTTAACACCACCCAAAACTATTTAAAACTTGACACAGACCCTTAAATGGCAGTGTGTCATCTATGGTGCAAACTTCTGAGATTAAATAACATGGTCATTTCCACTGGCCAAAGAATATGTAACCTGCTGTTATCCCATATACCTTATATACAACCCAAAGCTATCCAAATGTTTACCACTGCCTTGGAAATAATTCATACGTTAAGTAGTAGAGGGGGTGATTAATACAAATTTTAACAGTGACAAGTACCAAGATCAATTTTCCATCATCTGTGTTGTCTTATCAACCATGCAGTCATATTCTTAAGGCATAGATTAAGAATATTTAGGTATTCTTTCTTATAAAATGTTTTTAGCTGCACCTTATAAAATTGGTTTATTTAATTATCATATTGATTCATTTATTTTGTTTTGCTTTACATTTTATTTTACATACCAGAGGAACTGGTTTGAGTTCCCTTTGAGTCATAACCTGGGCCAAGCATGGCAACAGTAAGACAGAAAAATAATCAATTGATTGTTCATATATGAGAAAAATTCACGTTGTACATTGAAGTTAACAACATAAGTACCGATGTGTAGTCTTTCTGAGTAATCATGTAAGTATTCTTGAGTAGAACAACAATGTAAATATGAATCCAATCTATCTTTCAGCAGCAAATCAGCAATTAATTACAATCTAGCAAAAACAAAACAAAAATCATGTCTCCATAAATATAGACATGTTTGAAATATTCACCATATTTACTGATAAGTTCCAACAATAAACTTTTAACAGTTTCAATAATGTTATCATACACAACTAAGAATTCAGAAAAAAATATAATGAGCAGTTTAAAACTTAACACAGCTTCCTACACATTGATTTCTTGTTGAACAGGGAAGAGACAAGAAGTGAAAAAATGTGTCAGGCAGAGAATTAGGAAAATGGATGGCTTTGTTATGCAGTGCCAGGAGTCTGGACAGCAAAAGGGTAAACTGCAATAAATGAAAAAGTGGACACTGTATAGAATATCGATATCTGTGATAGAAGAGGGAGTAAGACATTGGCAAGCCCAGGCTACATAAAAGAAGGACATAGTAGGTGGGTATGGAACAGAAGCAGCTCTTTACATAAGAAAGGGAAATCAACTATGAACAATGTAAGTTAATGAGAAGCAGAGAACAAGGAATGATAACAAGTTCAAGTGCCTTTAGGCCCTTTGCAAATAAGTAATATATAAATTAATAAATTATACTAATATATAAATTAATAAATTACACTAAATTATACTAATATGAAAAATACAAGAAAGCCGCGGTGGTGCAGCGGTAGCGTTGTCGCCTCACAGCAAGAGGTTCTCCCATTCAATTCTCGGCTGGAGCACCTTCTGTGTGGAGTCTGCATATTCTCCCCGCAGTCGAGTGGCATTCGAAAGACATGTGTGAATGGGTATGCCTTCGTTGAAGGTTGGGTGTCAGGCTGGCACCTTGGCACCATAAAAATCGACTGCCAATCATTAGTGGACCGGAGTTCCGCTGTGGTGGCCCCTAACGGGGAAAAGCAGAAAGAAAAACAACAACAACAACTAATATGAAAAAAACAAAAACAGTGAAACTTAATAATAACGCATGCAAATAAGCTAAACAAATCTCTGCACACCAGCTCAGATATATTGAGCTTGAGGGACTGCTAACACCTATGTGATGTGTGAAATCACACCTTTTGTAGCGTACGCACATATTTGCATTCCAGAGCATTTTTTGAAAAAATCAGCTTAACAGCATAAGATTATCAAATGTAAATATTAAATATTCTGTGGACACTAAAAGATATTAAAGCTATATAAATAACAATGGTACCAGTATGAAGTATTCTTTACAGTGATAATAGTGCATTCATAGACTTTCCATAAATACTATAGTATGTTATATCCACACAAAAGCAAAATTATATTTTTTGCTAAACATTCGCGGACAAATTTTCATATCTTGGAAACTATACAACATATATATATATATATATATATATATATATATATATATATATATATATATATATATATACACACACACACATATACATATATTGTTAGAACACTTTTGTTAAACAGACATAAGGCTTCACATGACAGCAAGAAATTCCTTTCTGAGTTTATGTTTATTGAGATATTTATAGAAATATGAAAACACAGGCTTAATTGTATAATTTTCTATATAAATAAAACTGTACATCTAAACAATGGAAATATCACTGATACTTTAATTTAATAACATCTAAGGTTTTATCTGATGCCAAGCAATAGTGTGTAAGTTTATAACTCATTTATTTTGGAACTATTATGTATATACATATATTATTGCTTATTTCCATAATAACTGACAAACAACTAGTAATATTTTCAGTATAGTGTAATTCAGTATAATGTGATGTAAACAGACAATGACAATAAATTTTCTGGTCTCCCACCATGGCATTTGACACCATACCCTTCAATTACATATAGGTATCTCAGTTACGAAAATATGAACAAAAAATATGAAAATATGAGTAATAAGTGGTGAGCATTTTTTAATTTATTTACTGTAGAGCAACATAGATTAACAAACCTAGTGTTAGTAACTCATTTTTCTAATACTGCTTATTATTAGTATTATCAGGGTTCCTATCACATAGTCGAACTTGCACAAGTTCGAACTCCATATAGTCGAGACCATAAGTTCAAACTTGTACAAGTTTGAGCATTCAAATGGAAATCTCCATAAGGGGAGGTTTCCATTCATTTCAATGTGGTGCGATCTCAGAGTTGGTATATTTAAGTATCAGGGGGTGTGGGGGCACAGGGGGGCTTGCCCCCCTGCTTACAACAGTTTATTTTGCTTTTGCTTCTTTTTTTTTTTATCACTAGTCGAAGTTTTGTAACTTCGAACAGAATGGTTCGAACATTCCGTGTTTGAAGTTATAAAACTTCAACTATGTGATATAGACCTGTATTATCATCATCTGGTAAGTCACTTAACTAAGGAAACCAGACCAAAAAAGTCAGGAACCCATAAGGAGCTGCAGATGTGTACCGGAAGTATACAAAAAAGAGTTATAGGCTTGAATGGAACCACTAAACTACTGCAACTCAATCAGTCAGACTCTAAATACTTTCTAGTACAGCAATGGCTGGTTTAACAAGGGGGCTGATGCAGCTGCAGCTCTAGACCTAAATGTCAGAAATAGACTCCACTGCTTTTTCTCTGCTAGTGCCATACTAAATAAATGGGGTCGTTATAATTATCAGCTTTAGGCCGATGAGGCCCATACTCCAACACTGGGTGCAGCCTCTGATAAAAATGATGCAATTCTCAGATGTTTGTGACAATAAATTTGAAATTACTAACAGCCTCAGGGACTTTAAATGGCACAGAACCAAAACCCAGGACTATAGCAAATATTATTTTGAATACTGGGATCTAGCGCAGACTGGGAAGAATTGGTTTACTACTCTCTAGTTTTCAGCAATAGATTGGCTGCAGAGAATGGGATTAAGTGCAGACTGGGTAGAACTAGCATACTGCTCTCTAGTTATCAGCAATAGATTGACTGCAAAGGTTTGAGACAATTGCAAGCAGTCAAGTTGTAAGTCCAGGAAATAAAGGTTCAGTGGATTGCAGCTGCCAAAACATTAGGAAACTAGAGCATGCACTTGCACCAGGAGGCCAGCATGTGGTATAAGGTGCTTAATAAGGACAGTGCTCCTAAAATGGAAATAAGATTTGATGGTAGCTAACACTTGGTCCTTCAACATCAGCTTACTATAACAATTACTGAAAATTACACACTTTAGACACAAATTCCAGTTTTTCTCCACTATAAGTAGTGTTAGGTAACAACATTTGTGCATACACATCTCATAACATATTCTCCTGTTCTACAAAAACAACTAGCCAGCCACACCACTTATTACCTCCTAACCCAATAATTACTCCCAACCTGTACAGCACACCTTACATGGGATAGTGTCAAAATAAATTTCTCACACTTAATCCAAAATGTAAAACTTTCGTCTACTATACCAGACTTATAAATAAACTCTCCAAACCTCTTTCATACTTCAAAAATATAAAGCTCTGTGGGGATATACACCTTAACCCAGGTACAAAAACTGCTCAGCAAAACTCCTCCAATCACAATACTTTACCATCTAACAATGACATCATACCCTGTCAAAACAGCTCTAACCTCCTACTCATTAACATGAATGTCAGGAGCATACTAAATAAAATTCACAAACTGCATGCCTGTTTACTCCCCTGATATTGTAATTCTGACAGAAACCTGGCTAAAACATGAGATCACCAACAATCAAATTCTTCACCCAGTCTATAACATGCATAGCTGTGAGAGAAAAAACAAACATAGTGGCAGTATAGTCTTGCTGTATAAACAAAACATGAAAGTAGAACTCAGAGAACCAAACATGCCTGATTTCAGTAACATTGAGGTACTATGTACTAAACTCGAAATAAATCCCCAAAATATTTAACCATAATAAATATATTCCTCCTGGTAATAACCCCAATTTAATCAAGGATTTTATACACTGGATATCAATAACATTCCCACAAGAAACCATCATAATAGGTGACTTTAATACTGAATGGTACTCCTATGATTCAGACAACCCCACTAACTATATTAACCTTCATAGTTTCTCCAAGGTCATTCAATCAACAACTAGAATAGGCAAGATTACAAAAAAAGACTCCCTGGGATTCAATAAACTCCATGCAGAAATAGTGCTATTCCTGCACATAGTGAATCGTGTCCATTTCCTCTTAGCTTTAACAGCATCGCACCTTGCATATTAATGAAGGCACACAACTGCTAAGGCTAAAGGACATGAACACTACTGAGTGCAGGGGGCATGTTTAAGTAGTGCACGGACTACGAACACACCCCCTACACTCAAAAATGGCTGTACGGCACTTTTTAAAAGCTTTTCAGTGTTTGCAGACACTGAAATGAAATAAAATAGTAAAACAGTGTCCGCGGACACTGAAATAGATAGGGGATCAAGAAAGTAATGCAGGGGGTGTGTGACAGGTTCTGTCACACACCCTCTACATTGTCAAAGTGCCGTATGGCACTTTGTCCTTGGACACTGAAACCAGGAAGTCTGGATAGGAAGCAATGCAGGGGGGGGGGGGCTGTGACAGGGGATTCACTTTATAATCTTGAAATACTGAAATATCAAATTTCAGTATCTTAAGACTATAAAGCTGAAAACTCACAAACCCAAAACCCGGAAACCATGAAATTCAAAACTGCGAATGTAAACAAAACACTACATCACACAAACACAAATGCACCTACTTCCCAACACTATAAACACCTACCCTTCCCATAAGCAGGCAAGCCCCCCTGCTCCCCCACCTCCCTACTTATATATACTAACTCTGAGGTCCTACTAAATACAGAAAGACTGAAAACCCACTGCCAGACATTCCACACCCCTCTTGCACAAACACATATCACATACATACAAACACCACCACTTTCCACACTTACACACTCACACTCTAACCTACCTACCCTAACCCACACCTAAAACTCCCCAAAACACTCACAAACCCTCCCAAAAACCCTTAAAAAGCATAACACTTACCTAACGTGCCACCACTACCATGAGTTCAGCATTTCCGGGTTCGACATTCTGCAATTTCGCACAAATTCAGATTTGACACTTTGGTCTTGAAATACTGAAATTTGACATTTCTGAATTTCAAGATTACAAAGGGAACTTATGACAGATACTGTCACACCCCCTGCATTGTCAATGTGCCATGCAGCACTTTGCAAGTGCTTTCAGTGTCCGTGGATACTGAAAGCAGTCATTCCAATAGGAAGCAATGCAGGGGGTGTGTGACAGGTAATGTCACACACCCACTGCATTGTGAAAGAGCCATACGGCCATACCCCTCAACTGTACAGGTTTCCACAGAATGCCCAGATGCCTGCCTCACATAACACTCAACCTCCTAGAGCAAGAAATCTGTACAAAGCCATAAATAATGGGGCGACAAAGGTCCAAAAAATAGGGACACTTTGTAAATATTGCTCATACAAACCTAGAAAGTTGATAGAATAACAGGTATGGCATTAGCATGGATTTTCTGGCGGGTATGAAGTCTGAAACTCAAATGTCTGTCATAATGTTCTGACATAAACCCTGAGTGATTCGCCAGAGATTTGCTAGAAAACCACAGTCATATTTGAAATGGACCAAAAATATGAGACAATAAGTTGGAGATTCTGCAAAAATCTGTACAGTTTAGAGGTATGCTGCCTCATGTTTTTGGTGTGTTCCTCCAAATATCTCAACCCACCTGGCAAATAGAAGAGGATTGCAGCCATTAAATAATGACAAACATTTTAGTTGAAGACTCCACATCCTCCATTAAAGTCATGCTAATGCCAAACCTATTAGTTTTTCTAAGTTTGTAAGAGCAATATTTAAAATCTCTCCCTATTTGTCCCCTTACAATTGCCCTTAGTGTGACTTACAAGTACATGTCATTAAAGTGATGTTCTGGAATTCCTTTTTTTTTCATTCTGAGGTATGTTTAAGCATAGCTGAGTGGGTTTGCGGGTTATGGCCCTCTGCTCAGCATTGCTTTAACATCACATAGGAGATAAATACAAATCTACAGCTAAAATCCTAATGAGATAGCATAGTGGTTAGAGTCCTGGCTTTACATCCAGGCATTCACAGCTCAAATACCAAGATATACACTTTATTTTTACATGGGAAAGCATTGTTAAAATTATCCTATTTTTTTAAATTATGTAGTAATTGATATTTGTTAACTGGGGTAGTGTAGCTGGTTCAAAATTTAAATGTGAGTGCAAATAACATGTGAAAGCACCCATGTATACACAAGTGTCCCATACAGTATAGTGACACCCCAAAGTAATGTAATAAAAGTACATAGACAGATGTCATGTGCAGTAAATCATATACACTTAATAATATGTCAGTAATGATAAATTAAGTCAGAATTCTGATATTTTTTAAATGAAAAGTGAGCAATGGTTAGCAGTGGTCATCTGTGCTTAGCCAGTTTCAGCATTGCTTAGACTTAAATACTAAGCAGCGGTCAGCTCAGCCAAGCAGATTTGCACACTCTTAAGCAGTGCTCAGCAATTACCCCTTTAAGCACTGCTCAACTCAGCTTAGTGGATTTGCACACTGCTTAGCTGAGCTTAGCATTTTCAAAATGGTCCAGTGACAGCAAAGGGCAAGAATCTGGCCTTATTTAAACTGCACAGGAGGGAATACAGCCAGAACCTGTTGGAGTCTGATCTCTGCAGGAACCATGTCAGGAGTTGGAGATGACTCACACTTTCAGGCGCAGCACTGGGGTATTTTGGAGTCCAGGGTCATGGCTGGGCTCCTCATATCAAACCATGACAACAGACTGCTGCAGGGCCAGTACCAGGGCTCACACTATAAAGCGGAGGCATGGGGTTGTCTGGCACATGACCTCACCAGTGTCACTGGTGTCCCCCGAACTGGTGAGCAGGTATGGCATCACTATGCCAACCTAAATCAGAGGAAGGGGGTGCTCTTGGCCCAATGGATCCAAGATTCGCAGGACAACCATGCTCCAGCAGGTTGTAAGTATCACAGATATAGTGTACCAGATTGTAGCCTGCATATGTGATAGACAGGTATGCATAATGGTTGTTTCTCACCCCTACATCTACAATGGAGAGGGCTGGTAACATTGAAGCCCAGTAGTGTCTGTCCATGCATCTTTAGTATGATACACGCAAATTTAAACTGGAATGGAGCAAGTGTGTTTTTATGAAATGAGCATGGATTTTCTAGACAAATGGTTAAGTTAGTGGATTTCTTGTTATACTGTTGAACACTTGTGTGTGTGTGTGTGTGTGTGTGTGTGTGTGTGTGTGTGTGTGTGTGTGTGTGTGTGTGTGTGAAGTGCATAGTTAGAGCTGATAGGTTAGTTAATTTAACTAGGCTCAAACCCTGTACCTTTGTTACAAGAGACAGCCTGAATCCTCTACACCAACTACCAGACTATGAGTTTCATTGCATTTTCAATGAATTGTGTGCTTCAGTACATTTGTAAAGAATTGTGAGCTTCAGTGCATTTTCAAGGAATTCTGAGCATCAGTACATTTTCATGAAATTTTGAGCATAAGGGGAAGAGCAGTTTTCTGCAACTCATGCTAAGTTTGTTTTCAATGTGCAACTGTTTTGTTTAGCAAATGTCCGTTACTGCTTGTGCTGTGGAATTTGAAAGCAGCATTAGTAGCACAACAGGTGGCATACTTGTTTTTGATGCAGAAGGCTATGAGTTCCACTTCCACACAATGTAGATGGATTTCTGACACTGTGTTATACTTTAGGGGGTGGGAGGGTGGGGTGCTGCAGTCCTGATTGTGTCCACCTTTGGATAAGAGGCCTTGAAACAATGAACAGTTGTCAGTTTGCCATCCATTCGCTACTGCAATATTAGTGGCTTATCAATTATTTTTTTAATGTAACATAGATAATTTATTCTTCAAGAGCAGCAGGGATTTGATTTGTAGATGAAACAGTGAAATATTAAGTTGTTTGCTTGATCTTGGTGTATTGTAATGAGAGAAGGTCGATGAGCCTTTTATGGTGAAATGTTCTGAAAGGGGCGATTTTGTCATTATTGGGGCATGTGTTTTGTTTCTTTGCTTACTGGAAGAATGTTCAAAACTAGACATTTAAAACACACTGTACAAGTGGTGCTGTATTATACAAGGAATATAATTTAATACAATCAAACAGGTGAATCAAAGAATACATGCATGTATCCATGGTCCTAAAAATGTGTGCAAGTGGTCTATGGTTTAAAAATAGTCCAAAGGTAAACTTAATCTGCCACCGACCGTATGCATTTTCTTTGAATGTGGGTATCAACACTGTTTCAATGAATGTCAAGTTTAAGGGCAGAGAAGTTTACTGTTAATGCTAAGTCCATTTTCATTGTGAGACTGTATTGTTTTGTTTAGCCAATGTCTATCAGTGTTTGTGCTATAAACTTTGAAATGAAAGTTTTAAATTAAATCCAAATATCTGTATTTATTGTAGAAGTAAAGAAGAAAATAGTATGTGCAATGACAGGTTTGAACAGTGTTTATGGTAAGTGGGGAGGAATACCAAAGTAAGGAGACACTGGAATGGCTGCAGTGGGAGTAGCGGGGGGGGGGCCTGATTCATTAAGCTGCCTAGGGCCCAATTTGACCATGATCCCGCTATGCTTGCAATGTCCTGCTTGTAAGCTGTCTGTCTTATCAAAAGTACATCAATACCTAGTTGTTCTAATTTTCTGATCAGTGTTTTGTGCATGACTATCAAAGCTGAAGTTAAAGCTATATAAATTATATTACACCACATTTTTTTATTTATGGCTGTTGTTATAGAAGATCATGTTACAGAGAGATCTTGTCCTTTGCTATGATCGTTTCCAGGTGGGGTATAAGCTCTTATTATGTACAAGTATCTGTGCTGATTTATTTTGAGAGTAGATATGAGGATTTCACTTTGTTGAATTGTTAAGGTGTTAAGGCTTATAGGGTGAGCTGTAGAGTATTTTTTAGAGTATTGCAACTCCACCAGCTTTCTTTATGTTTTCTGTCTGCCTGAGTATGGTCTAAACTGGTAGAAGTAGCTTATTGTCTTGTGTTTCATTTTTTTGCCACTCACTAAGTGGTTTAATTATTTTGGATTAGTTGCTAACATCAGTCATTATTTGAGTGTGCAGATATTTTTGATATTTTTCTCTTCGTTGGTTTGTAGGTTAGATGTGATCCCTGGCATTCACAGACATAGTGTCCAGATGAGTACCAGCATTATGGGCACTGCATTTACTGTGCTGCTGAAGTCTACCGTGATTTACAGACATGAATGATAGTAGACCCATGCAGATACAACAAACTTCTTATTTTCCAGAATGACACTGCTCCCTATTTAAATGTCAGCACTCGGGGAGACCGAAAACACAGGAGAAGAACAAATCTTGAAAATTGCTCTTCTTCTTAAACTTTCTTTGCAGAGGGCAAGCCACCCCTGCACCACCCATGTGGGGAACAACCCCCCCACATCACCCTCAAGCTTATATATACCAAGTCCCAGATCACTGTAACTTGGAGAAAAGGAAATATTCTGAGAAGTGGCATCTTGGACTTCATATATTCAAGTCTGATCTTTTGTCCATTTAGTTTCTGCATTTTGGGACCCGATATTTCAAAGGGTTAGCAAATGACACACTGAAGTGTCTAATACCACAATGTGTACTATGTGTTCCTGTGCTTGGTCATTCAGGTAGTACCATACAGCATGACAGCACTTCATAGCACAGTGACACATAGCAGTTAGGTATAACACAGCCTACTTTAAAAAGCAGCTTTGTGCACTTTTGTAAGGCATACTGTATCATGCATAAGTGCCTTCAACCACCATGGCATGTGAGTGGAAGAAAGGTTACTGCCATATTATGATGATGAAGAGATCTGATGCTGTGCAAAATCCCTCATCACTGTCCAGGAACCAAAATAATTTTTGTAGTAGGTATGTTTGCACCACGGGGAATTCCTTTAATGGAATGTATTTTCCTGCAATTTAACATAGTCAATAAGTTTTTTTTTTTTTTTTTTTTTTTTTACTGTGATGAGCAACATACTACCATTTGAGAGGGATTGTTGTACTCACTAGGACAGCCTCTTTGGTTGTTATCTAGTAGGCTACCCTGCCAGGGCCAGTTGATACTCTGATGGTGCTAGCTATAGGAACTGTTTGCACACAGAAGGGTGACAATTTGTATGTGTACTTTGTGCATCGTGTACTATATTTACACAGTGGAGCAAGATCACATATGCGGTTAAGCCCTGTTGAGTATTGGCCTTACTGAATTGGTACAGGATTACTACACAGATTATTTGCTTACCAGCTACTCCTCTGTACACGAACATTAATGACTATTTTCCTGTAACAATAAGACTGTCAGTTTATTCACTCCTCACTGAGGGGCTCACACAGATTACAATAACAGCATAATCAATGAAACCACTCTCCAATTATTTACATAGATGTTTTCACTAGGTATACAACAGGCAACTTCACTGCCTAATTTGTCCTCTGCATCAGTCTTGAAATCACTTTTAACAGCATATATTGACCTATCCACTGAAATCTTTATCATCCATTTTTTTCAACACAATTGAGACTATAGAAAAGTATCTTCTTCTCAGTCATCATGAACTTGTCTTCTTCATCTATGATCAACAGCTGCAATAACATCCACTATCAGGTAAAAGGGGAATATGCAGTTTCCTGGACAAATTATTCCTAGTCCTCAGAAATACTTAAGGAGGGGCGTGGCCAAGGATGAACACAGGATAGCAGCAGATTTCTTCAGCTCCACCAATTTCATTACACTGACAGGAATGAATTACTTAAAAAAATAATTTTTGAAGTAATTTTCTTTCTAAATATGTTTGTTTTATATAGTTTTTGAACTATATCTAAAAAAGAAAGGAAATTTTAACAATATTCCTGTCAGAAATCACTTTGGAAATTTTCCTGTCAGTTTATCAGTCTGAAATGAGTTCCAGTAAGACAAATTCTCAAGACTCCAGCATCAAGAAAGAACTTCAGTCTCTGATAACTATAATCCAGCAACTTACTGCTAAGATGGATAAAATGGATACTAAAATAGATACCTTCATAGAAAAAACTACAAAACAAATAGACTTGTTACATATAGATCTGCAACAACAGAAGATCCAAATGACAGGCATAGAAGAAGCTGTGAATGACATGGAAAATGGAATCCAAGAAGAGGAAATCAACATTGAGTTTCTGCTGAAACAAAATACACATTTACAAACAAAGCTGGATGACCTGGAAAATAGATCTAGGCGCAATAACATTAGGATTTTTGGACTGCCAGAAAATATTGAAGGTAACAATATTACTTCTTTTTTAACAACATGGCTCCCTAAAACTTTAGACTTACCAGAAGCATTCTCTTTTGGTATTGAAAGAGCACATAGATCTATAGCTAATACTAACTCTAACAAAAACTATCCTAGATCAGTTATAGTTAGATTTCTATCATCTTTTGATAAAGAGATGGTTCTTAAATCTGCTTGGGCTAAAGCTCCTGTTAAGATTAATGAGACAACTGTGCGTTTTGACAATGACTATTCTTCCTTGGTAATAGCTAAAAGAAAAGTTTTTCTGCCACTAATAAGGGAGCTTAGAAAAGCACAGTTTAAAACATACCTTCTGTTTCCTGCCAAGCTAAAATCTTCCTTCCTGATGGTCCTAAAATTTTTGATGACTTAGACTCTGCTTTACTGTTTATCAAAAAAAATAAGATTTTGGATAAAACAGAGGAAATGGAATGGGCTAGTCCTTCATTAAAGAGACTGGCAACTGAAACTTCGTGGAAGACTTCAGAGAAGAAGAAGAGACTAAAAAACAAATGATTTGTTCTATGTTTTTTTTTTTTTTTTCTCTCATCATTTTACTTCATTATTAATCTTTTTAAATATAGTTCCTGCATTTCCAGAAAGCCACACATATTCTGAAAAAGATTTAATCAAAGTTATTCTCTGTGTGCAAAGAAATGTTTTGTTTCATAACCAGTCAAAATATCTGAGGAACTAATAACAAGCTATTATTCAATTTGTTTCTCTTTCTGAAAAAGAGAAGTAAGGTCAGTAATTTGATACATTTTTTTTCTTTTTTTCTCCTTTTCTTCTTTTCTTTGTTTAAACAATGACATTCTATTTAGATTATGTAGTGGGTAAAGGGTGGGGAGGGCAGGGAGAGAAGAGTAATGAAAATATGATTAATAGAATAATAACATATTTATTCCTTGTAAAAAGTTTATATGTTCTTCAAATGCTATTCTTAATTATACTTTCTTGATTATACTGCTTATGCTTGTTTGTAAATAATCTGTCATGCTTTAACTAATAATAATTAAAAGTAAATAATAGTAAATGATATGTTTTATTTTTAACTCTATTAATATAAACAGTAAGTAATATTCCACTGTATATGCATCTTATAGCTTTCTCTTACATTTTTTTTATTTCTGCTTTACACTCTTTTATTTTCTACTCTCTTTTTCTTTTCTTTATTCTTTCTCTTTATTTTTTTTCATATTAATATATAGAAATGCTTTTGATCATATAGACACAGTAAATAATAAGATTTGCATAAAAATTGAGTTGGGACATAAATATTGAGTTTTATTACTTATTAATAACTTTGAGCTTAATTTCACTTACATAGAGGTTGTAATAACCTGTAAAATGCATCACGAAGGTTTTGTCATGTTTAGATGCATTTACACTGCTAAATGAATGTTTGTCACTAGTTTTTAACAAGTTTCCCGCCAAAATGTTAAGGGAGACAATCTGGGATGTGGGCTACCTCATGAACAGTGTCCTCGAGTTGTATAAAGCTTCAACTCTCAGAATTCTCACAGAGAAGCTGAAAGCAGTCAGTTTGACCTTTGACCCAGATATCACACTGACACATCGCAGATTCAGGAAGAACACTCTACCAGGAAGTAGAACTGATGCAAATGCGACTATGTGAAGGAAAATGAACTCTTTAACATCTAAATGTGAGTTATTTTATATAATTACTTAAATATCTATGTTATAATTCATAAAATATGTCAGTTATAATGATTTTAAATGATGCAGTTTCTTGTAGTATTTTAGAAGGCATAGAAAATGAAACATTTATTCAAGTGTTTTTGAAAATCTACTTGACTGCAGCATACTAATCTGTGTTAAAAACTTATGTTCCAAACATATACATTACTATAACTCATTTAATTCATCTGATTGACAAGCATAAATAACTTTATAACTCTATTCTGGAAGAAATTGTCATGTGATATATTTTAAAGCAGTGGTATAGACATACAAAATACAGATGGCTTTTTTTTTACAATAATGCAAGTGTTTCTGAGAATTTGCATAACTACGCAGTATGATTTATAACAATTTCTATAAATATAATATTTTATTCTATTGACAATAATGAATATGAGTAAAATGCTCATATACAAGCAATTCAAGGTTTTTTTTTGGAAGCTGTTGACTGCATTTACATGACAGAAAATAGATGCATCTTAATATATGTAATGTCTGAACCATATTAGCCAAAGTTTTTGATTTAAATGAATGTTAGAACTTATTTTTACATACTTTGAATAAATTAATATATAAATATGCCTTCCTTTTTTTTTCTCTCTCTCTCTCTTTCTTTCACTCTCTCTCCCTCTTTCACGTCTTTTATTTCTCTCTCTCCTCTTGGTTCCTAATATCAAGATTATTTGAATGCTATTTGAATACAAGTGTATTATATTACATAGATGTATATAGTAGTATGAATAATTTAAAAAAAAAAAAAAAAAAAGTTTATTTTAGTTTATATGATGCTGTTTTATCAAATGTGTAGTCTTGTCTTGCTAGATAATTGAATTGAAAGCTGTTAATTTAAGTTAAATATAACCAGTATTAAATTGATAAGGTGGTAGCTGAGGTACTGCTGCTTAGGGTAGGGGTTAACTTGAGTGGTAAATACTACTCTAAGTTGGAGTTTTTAACTCAGGCTGGATGCAAGGTTTAATCCTTACATTATTTTCACTTGTTCATTGTTATATGTATATAGTTTTGACATCCACAATATATTTTGTACACTCATTGTCACTACAAACAAAATTGAATCCTATACAAAATCCCATAAGAGATTCAATAAATACAGCTATATTTAAAGGTACACCTAAAGGAGGAGATGTAACATTACTTATGTTGTTATTTGTTATTTTGATCATAAGATTCTTAAGTTTTAAAAATGCCAAATGACATCTTTAAAAGGAATTTCTTTAAACATTAATGGATTGAATAATCCGTGTAAAAGGGCAAGCCTAATAAGATACATTCATTTACATAAGGCCAACTTAGTCTTCCTGCAAGAAACCCATCTCTTGAAAAAAGATATTGATAAACTAGCCACAAACAAATATACAGTATTGGTTAGTTCAGAGCACACTCAGAAAAAAGAGGAGTGGCTATTTTATGGAATAAAAGTATGCCCATTCCTAAAACCATTAAGTCTTATCAGGATGACAAAGGAATGTTTTGTATGGTTACAATACAAATTAATGGGAAGACTTACACTTTAATTAATGTATATTGGATACCTGGAATTGGTATTAATACAGTGAAACATCATCTTGATAAGATCATATCATTCTCTATAGGAGATATTATTTTAGCTGGTGACTTTAATTGTATACTACATGAAAGTAATACTACCACTACAGGAAAAAGAAGAATTACATCTAATGCAAAACATTTAAATGATTTTGCTAATTCTTATCATTTGAATGATATTAATAATCAGATAGATTCAAAATCATTACCATACACCTTTTTTTCTAACAGATACAAAACTTATTCAAAAATTGATAGGGTCTTTATTTCTAACCAGATGGTAACAGATTTAATTAATTCCAAAATCATTTCATGTCCTATATCTGATCATAATTCAATTGTTTTTGAATTCATGATAAAAAATACTCATAATGTTCAGATCAAAAGGATACCAGCATACTTAATTCAACTAAAAGACTATAAAGAATATATACTTTCAGAAGTAAAACATTTTTTAGACATAAATAATACTCCTGAAGTCTCCATTGTCTATGTTTGGGATGCCTTAAAATCATATCTATATGGACAGAGTATCAGATGGTATAATAATAAAAGGAAATCTTGGGATAAGGAATTGTTAGATATTCAAAGTAAATTAGACTCTTATAAACATAATAATAAAGAAAATATTATGGACAAGAAAGTTATTGAAGAAATAAACAAACTAAATGAGAAATACAAAGAAATTTTAACTCATAAAGTTAAAATAACTTTAGAGAAATACAAGTTTTGTCTTATTCAATAAGCCCCAAATACTTACATAGACTTAAAAATAAAACAAAAGGTTGAATAAACAAAACCATATCAAATAAATCTTTTCTCTAAGGAAAAAGAAGAATGTTTCTAGTATACCAGAAATACTAGATGAATTTAGAAATCACTTTCACAAAATTAACCATAATAACATTAACATGGAACCTAAAGATAAAATAAAGGAGTTTATAACCACAAACATGAATAAAAAGCTTAATAAACTACAGATTAAACTATTGGACAAAAGTATTTCATATACAGAGGTTATTACACAAATAAATAAGCTTAAATCAAACAAAGCACCAGGTAATGATGGTATTATACCAGAGATATATAAAATCCTTTCTAAAAGTACATATTCATTAATACATAAGGTTTTTATTTTGGCCCAAACTGAGTTAATAACCCCCTCATCTTGGCAATATACATTTATTTCGCCAATTTTAAAACCTAATAAAGATCCAACTAGATGTACTTCATATCGGCCCATCTCATTACTTAATGTTGATTATAAAATGTTTATGAGTATTTTTGCTGATAGATTGAAGACAATCATCCCCGGCATTATAGATATAGATCAGACAGGCTTCATTGTAAATAGAAATACTTTTGATAATATAAGAAGAACTTTAACATTAATTGATTTTGCAAATAGGAAAAAGAAAGATTTAACACTTATTAGTCTTGATATAAGTTCAGCATTTGATTCAGTAAGTTGGGACTATCTGTTTATCTTACTGAAGTGCACAAACTTCTCAGATGCATTTGTAAATCTAATTGAGCATTTATACAAAATTAAGTTTGGCTTATATTAAGGTAGGAACATATGTTTTCACAAAAAATACCCATTTTTAAAGGTACAAAACAAGGATGTCCACTTTCTCCACTATTATTCACTTTAGTAATGGAGCCTTGGGCTAATTTGATCAGAAACAGTACTGACATAGAGGGTTTTGAAATAGATGAAAATACAACATCCAAAATTCAACTTTTTGCAGATGATGTTCTAATTACATCAGCAGGATCTAATTCTTCTATGTAGTCTCTATTTGATAAAATGATGAATTTTAAAAGTATTTCTGGTTTAATATTCAATGAAGAAAAAACTAAAATACTACCTATATATACACGAAAAAATATTCTCATTAGTGATTTTACTAAATATGTACCCAATTCAGGTCAGATAACTTATTTAGGTATAATACTATCTAAAGATATTAAATCTATTATATATAATAATTAAAATACCTGTTTTCTTAATATACAAAATCTTTTTAATACCTGGAATAATATGTTTTTTACTATGGAGGAGAGACTTACAATTATTAAAATGATAATATTCCCCAAGATTTTATACTTAATACAATCAATAATACTTCCACCTACAAAAATAATTATCAAGAAACTGAATACACTAATGTTAAATTTCCTATGGGCACCTAATAGACCTAGGATTGCATAAAAGAAACATACTAATAGCTGGTCTCAAGGGGGCATTTCTTTTCCAGACTTTATATACTATCTCTTCTATTGTAAAAGTTATTACTTTATTAATAGATCAGTCATATGTCACAAAATGGAAAGATTATTGGGAGCTAATTAGTATGCACTTCATGAAAATCTCCTTAACACATAAAAATATGATTGTAAATAACTCCATGTTATGGTTACTAAAGAAATTTTGTACTTCACCTATTACACCTAAACATATGGTTTGTTACCCATTAAATATTATTATTAGCTATCGGAACTTTATATTTATGCACCCTAAGTATAGGGAATGGAATTTTATTATATTCCCTATATTGTATACTCAGGGTATGCTTTTGTCATCTACTTCTGAAGGAACTCATTTAGCTATAGATAATGATCTAAAGTACTGGTATCAGTTGATATCTGATAATAAAGTTAAAAATCTAGATTTCTTAAAACAAGAATTTGATCTAAGAGAAACTTGCTGGTTAGAGGTTCAGACCTTTAGACAACATCTCTTTAATAAAATAGATCTAATGTCTGTAACAGTTAAAGAATCTATTCCAACACTGATTGATTACTTGATATTAAATTTACAACATAAAGTTTCTGATAAAGGTAAACTTTCATACATACATAAAATTATCAGACAAGAAACTTTTTACAGTGTAGATTCATACTGGAATTATTTCACTTCTATTAATGGGGACCCACCAAATCAACAAGATAAACAATATATATTGGAATCTGCCTATAGAACTACGTATTCCATTGTCTGGAGACTTTATACATGGAAATTTTTACATAGATCTTTTTATACACCTTTGATGATGAATAAAATAAATAATAATGATAATCTATGTAAGAGATGTAATCTAGAAATTAATGCTGACTGGGCTCATATGTTTTATGACTGTATAAAATTGAAAGAATACTGGAAGTCAATTAATGAATTTTTGCAGGCTCTTTTTACAGATAATTTCATTATTTCTAAATTTCTTATATTATTCAACACACCAGTACCTCAAAGTGTTAAAAAGGTTAAGCTTCCCTTGTTATGGTATATTCTAGCAGTGGCTAGGAAAATAATAACCAGAAAATGGATTTCAGATACACCTCCTTCGTTCAATGAATTTAAAAATGTTATGAATATAGTGTGCCATATGGAAATAAACACAATTAGGTCAAGAACAACTAGAAAAACATCTTATTATTTTTTTTTTCAATAATCATTTTTTATTATTTTTCACAACCATATTACAAATTCACACATTATATACAATATATACAAAATGCTTCCATTGGTTAATTTCACATATATATCAACCTCATGTATTGATCAAAGGTACAGCACTCACAATCAAAAGGAAAATAATAAAAAAAAAAAAAAAAAAAAATCCAACATTAACAAATCCAAGCCAACAATCTGTCTTTTCTGTACATTTTCTATCTAATCTAAGGTTGATTTAGACTATATTCTGGTTCCCGAGAAAAAGTGAATAGTAACCTCTTAAGCCAAAGTAATATTAAAAATTTGCTCCCAGATTTTTATGTTGTTGATATTTTTCTTGTGATCACTAATTAACAGTTTATGCGCTAAGATGTGTTTTATTGCCAACAATCTGAAATTGTCCCACGATGTCTGGGCTGGGTTCAACCAATTTGTGGCTATATATAATTTCATTAATAGGCAAATATTCATAATTACAATCGTTTTTGATTTATTTAGATTCTCTGGGGGAATATGAAGAATCATAAACTCCCAAGAGAGTGTTGAATTTTGGTAACCCATTTTTTGTAACTGCAATTTTAATGAATTCCACAATTTATAAATGCACTTACAACTCCAGAACATGTGAAGCAAATCTGCTGTCTGATCAAAACAATGTGGGCATATGGGTGAATTCTTTGCATCAAATTTGTGCAAAGTGAGACGAGTATAGTATGCATTGTTAAATATCATCAGCTGCGTAAATACCAATTTCTGAAGGGATACTGACTTTAATGTTAATTTAAATGCCTCCAATATCTTATTGTCGTCTGGGAATATCAATTTCTCTCTCCAGTAACTCGATAAAAGAATATAATTATTATACTTCCTCTCTTTTATCAATTTATATGCTGCGGTTATATATTTTCTATCCTGCAACAGCGCTTCCCATAGATTACAGAAATGATTAAATCTTCCCTTTCATTTCAAAGTTGTTAAAATAGTTTATAACCAAGTCTTTTAGCTGTCTTACTATAATTAAATAGGAAATAGGGAGTTCTATTTCTTTTAAAATATCCTGTACTGGTACTCCTAGAAAAGGATATAAATCGAGTACAGTTAACTCCATGATTAAAGGGAATTTCTTTAGATCAATCAATTGACCACCAATTGTTAAATTTGGGTTCCTATGAAACGGTTGGAAAACCATCATATATTTTAGTAAATTTAAGGAAGCGAAAAGAGTTTGAATTTCCGTTACATAACTTTTGATGTGCTCCATTAGCTTATATTTACTCATTGTCCAATTATTTAAAAAGGGTAATGCTTTAGCGTTGACTCCCACTTCATTTATATGCTTGTACGTTAAGAGCACCCATTTGGGTGTCCATTTTCTATTATCACTATTGAAGTAAGACGTCTTGAAAAACATCTTATTATATTGTATGGGATAATTTACAAAATTTGTTAAAAAAATCCTAATTTCAATAGCATGGTATTTTAGTTTAATTAATTGATCTGATTGTAGTGGATGTCTTTGTAAATACTTTAGTTGTTTTGTTGAATGTTATAATCATATCTATTTTTAATTACTTGTATAAAATTGTTATGATATTTCTCTTGTATGTTAAAACAATAAACCTGTTTTGAAAAAAAAAAGAAATACTTAAGGAGACTTCCCAGAAAACCTGGATCAACAAATAGTGAAATGTAAACAAGGAATGTACAAGACTATTCTGAACCAGACATATCTCACTGATACAGATAAAAAATTGATCACATAATTGTGCTTTAATTTCAGTCCATTACCGACAATTTCAGTTGCTTAGTAAACTGATCTTAGATCAAAAACAACAGCTTGCTAGGCCTTTTATTACTGAGGAGCAAGCATAAACCTGTAAATCTATCAGAATGCAAAGTATGAGTGCTTTCATGTATTTATGTGTACTTATAGAGGTGGTTATTAGATAGTTACTAGTCATGCAGTCTTGGGGACCATTATGGAACATGGTCAAGTATTAAAGAAGAAAGATCAAGTATTAAAGAAGCACATGAAGAAAGAAATCCAATATCATAGTTTTGACAATCATAAGAAGTACTCATTCAGTACTGTAGATCCTGATCACAGATGTCCTCCACACAATTGGATCCTTTTTACTACCTTCTCCTTTCAGCTATACCTGCCTTCGCTTACCTATTTAATTCTAGATTTACCTTTTCTCTCCTCTATATTCCTCACCCTGACCTCTTGTTGCATCCTACCTTTGTTTTGGTATTGCGACTTCAACTACCCTATCTTAGTATCTTTCTCTTATTCACAATACTACAACATATAAAATGTTTTGAGGCTTCAGAACTACTTTGTGTGCTGTCTAACATGCTTGTATGCATGTAATTTCTGTACCGTCGACAACTACATGGAGTGACTATAATGTTCTGTACTTCATATCAAGATAATCAATGTAATATTGAGCTAAACTTCAAAATGTAATGTTTTACTTAACTTCAAAATGTAAATGTACCCTCAAGGTCAGGTGTCTGCATGAAAAGTATCACTGGATCAGTGTACTTGCCTTGTCATCAGTTTTGTAAATGAAAATAAATAAATAAATAAGGTCACAGAATAGGCAAATGAAAGCTGAGGAAATCAAACTGTATCACAGGAAGTCACTCATTAACTCCTCATAACTTCAATCCTTTGCAACAACTGCCAGTCTGTCAGACATGGTTATTTGAGGAATTACTCTGCAGGCCTGCAATAAAGTGGCAAAGATTCACCTTTCACCCGCAACTGTATGATGAAAATCTCTCTTGCCAGAGTGTTATTAAATAGTAGTCAATACATGAAAATTTTCTAGTTGAACAATGTAATCATTGCAGACTACAAAGTGTATAGATTGACTGATAATAAAAGACCAGATGCATTTTCTTCCTAAATTAATTCATTCTGAATATGGTGGATTCAAAATGTGTTTACAAATCTGGCACTATTTTTTTTGCATTTTTATACTAAATAAAATTAAATAAAACAGTAATCCAGCCCATTTTCTTAAGCTACATACTAAAATATGTGGCAGTCTTGTTTAGAAGTAATGGTGTGAAGTGGTTCAAAAGATTAGATTCTCAGATTTTGTTGTGTAGAAAGTTATATCAATGGTGTATTGTTCCATCTCTTAAGTACTATAAACACTGAGATACCAAGATTCCTTTTTGCAGACTATTAAACCTATCCTCTCATGTCTTAATATTGGGCCTTGGATATTCAAGTAATTTCAAATAGAGAACACTACTTGGCAGAAATGTTTACCTTCTTTAGTGGTATTTGCAGTAGAAATAGAACTTTTATGATGCTTGACACATATCATCCACACACATAACAGTATTTGCTGTGAGGATATAGGAATGCCATTTGAATCTAGCATATGTTAAGGAAAACACTTTTGCAGATGAAAGCAATGAACTGCCAGTTGGTGATCTGGACTTTGCTAACCCTGTTTAGGATGAGAAAGAAGTTTTAGTTTCACTGGTTAAGGATGGAACTCAAAATACAAGAGCAGTAAATGTTAATTACTACTTAAGTCCTAATTAAAGGTTATTCTGCAATGTGCCAAATATTTAGTGGCATCAACACAGGCAAAAGAAGCTTCATTCCCAGAAACCATTCCAATCTAAATGTGCCCTATTATGTAAAAAAGGCAGATGTAATACTGTGGAAATACCAGAAGATGGGAAAACTGGCTGGAAAAACTGTTTTGGAGTCTATAATTTGCCTTTTTTCTGAAACATTTTATACTTGCTAAAAGGAACGAGATCAAATCTGAAAGCACATTTCTGTTAATAAACCTTAAAATATTGCTGCTGAGAATTGTGTGCTATATGAGGTGAAAAGACATGCACAGTATAACTTCAGAGGTTAGGGTTAGGGTGGTGCAAGCAGCCCTGCAGATATATCTATATCTATGTAATATATATATATATATATATGAAATGAGAAGACAGAGCATCAGAGACAGGTTAATATAAAGAAGATGGAACTAGCAATGCAAATGTTTGCTGAGAGTTAATACTGACCAGTTATCAGTTTAGTCTGACAGCTAGATTGACTAGTATTGTACACTTCTGATTTCAGATAATGCTGTGAATAGCATTTTTGTCACTATCAGAACCACATGTTGTATTTTTTCTATTAAATTATTTTATAATGCATATTTGAAGTAGAATGACATTATTTTGTCTTTATCACATTCTTTTTCTGGATGTGTCATAGCAGTTAGTGGTTGTTCATATCGGTCATTGTAGCAAGTTGTGACACTGAGTCATTATGTATTTTCAGATGAACATACAGCAAAGGCATGCATAGTGGAAAACATAACAGATGCTAAGACTGTGAGTCATTGGGACTAGGGATGTCTATAATGAAGACATGAAAAGCATTTCCAAGAGCAACCAATGTGGTAAATGCTTTCTATTAAGACACCTATAAGATCATAATAAAAAGTATAGGAGCTTGTTACATAAATAAAATGTTCCAAGGATCACTTAACATTCTGCTACCATGGATTGCTGAGATGCTCAGAGAAACGTTTTAATTCATCAAAGTGCCATTTCACTTCTATGGAGAGAATAGAATGAAGGAAAAGGAAATGCAGAATTATTGACATACTGGGAGGAGAATGGACACATTTTCAGAAGAAATCTTGGTGTTTTACATATACACACACACACACACACACACACACATATATATATATATATATATATATATATATATATATATACACACATATATATCTATATATATATATCTATATATACATATATATCTATATCTATATATATATATATATATACACACACACACACACACACACACACACACACACACACACACACACACACACACACATAGATATACTTGCCTGAAACAAAATGTGTTATAGCAGAACAAATTATAAAATGTTACCTACTGAGAGTAATATAGAGAATTAGAACCTCATATGACTATAATCACCCCCATACAGAGATATATAGATAGATAGATATAGAGATACAGATATAGATATATAGATATAGATACATATATATTGATATAGATATATATTTTAATTTTTGTTTTTAGATGTGTTTCTAATCACAAGCATAGAGCCACTGTCAGTAGGTTCAACCATGTGAAAAAAAAATTAAGGATTGGCTTTAGTAATTCTCCACAGTTAGTTTGTCAGATTTTCAGTGACATTTTTGCTGAGATTACTGCTCCATTGTGTTTTTCTCACATCTAAATACTGAAAGCATTAAATCATATTTGGTTTTGTGAGATATGACATGTCTGGCACTCCCATGTGGAAAGAAAATTCATATATATATTTCCATTTTCAGTTCAGGAGATTCATAAGGTTCTGTTTTATGTTCTTGTACCCTTCACATACATTATGATGCATTAATTATTGAAACGATCTAGAAAAATGTTTTATTTGGTTCTTCAAAATATTCATTAATTGTTAATGTTGAGCAGAAATTGATTCCAGACATATTTGGAATTCATCAGATAAGTAGTCATTTTTTAATAGCAACAGAGTAGGCAAGGAAGACCTAAATTATTTTCAGTTAACTGAGCCATTTTTCTATAGTTGTTTATACTCCGGGTTAGTTGTACTCGTTATGTCATTTTTTATAGAGTATATAAAATGTCACGACTTCTGGCTGTGATTTATTCAAATACTACCTTTAGGCTGCTGAAGTCCCTGTTAACCCTAAGCTGAAGTGTTAGTATCCATTACATGTGGCATATTTTGCATAAATTGCAGCAATGCAAATGAAGCTATCATATCTAACATAGCATATTAAATCACATTGCATTTCCTTAATGGTGGAATGAGACAATGCTAACTAGTTTGACCTCTAGTGCATTTAACATTCAATTTCAAATCCAGAGAACAGTTAGTCCCTGTATTTGCTAATAGTGTCCCTTTCTCTCTTCTGTACTTCAAGTTTATGATGACCCTTTCATATCCCCTGACATAATCTTGAGTATTCATAAAGCCACAAAAAAGAAAAATATAAAGAACTGATATATAAATCTATCTCTCATCTATAAACTATATGTGAAACTACACTATTACTTTACAAATTATATTTTAATTGATATGATAAATTGAATGACTTCCATTAATCATGTTTGTAATATGTGCTTATTTGTGTCTAAGAATTTCCTTGTAGTTTTTTATGTTTGATACACATTGAGCAACATAATATATTATTACATACCTGTCCTTTATTTGCAATGACCAAGTTACCAGCTTATGTTATTTGCAGTATTCCATTTAACTTTTTTAAGTTCATTATTGTATTTTATTTGGTTTATTTCCATTTCCATTTTGTATTTTCTCTTTAATTACAACCAGTTTCATAGAATACACAAATCCCTGGATTCACAAAAGCTTGCACGGAGTGCAAGATTGGTGCAGGAGCCCACGCAGGCAATATGTCTGCCGTGCGATCCAGGAACAGCGTGCAGGGGCGTGCACGAGCGCTCCTGCACGAATCCTGCATGGGCTAAGTCCTGGTATGCAAATCACCCCATTTGCAGGTGAAATCCATGCAAATGAGTTGATTTTGCAATCCAGGAAGCTTGCAACAGTCCGTGCAAGACTAGTGCTATCTGCAGAAATGTACTCGGTTAGTAACCAAGTACATTCCTGCAAAATCCAAAACGGAGCTATGACAGCTCCAAATAAAGGCTGCATATCATTGAGGAAGCATGCCAATGGCCAAGTATAAGGCCATTGGCATTGCAAGCAATACAAAAAATAAAAAAAAAATCAACTTTTATTTTTTTTTTGCTGATCTTGGCTGTTTAAGCATAGGGCACGCCGCAAATGGGATCGGGGGGAAAATAAGAAAATAAACCTAAAATAAGCATTCTAACTAAAATCACTATTCTGCCATGCAAGTCAATGGCAGGCAGAAGACAACCTGGTCAGTGAGTAGTGGTTGCTAAGGGGGGAGGCTCAGTGTGAGATATGTAACTATGCATTAGCAGGCAATCCTATGCAAATGAGGGGAAGGGTAGTGAATCCCAGTTTTCCCCAGCATGTGAGGCAGGTCCCAACAGTGTAAGACTATGAATAGCTGGGTGCAAGACTAGGAGGTAGGTGACATCATGGGGTTGTGTGTCAGGCATCCTGTAAGCGGATTGGAGGCCTGTAGCTTGGGTTTGCTCCTAGCTTAGCACAGCTAGGGTAGGGGGTGTGTCTAAACCTGCCTAGCACTCTTTACAAAGCATAAGCGGGTGTGTGCACTGCGCACTGGGTTTTACAGGAAGAACAAAGAAGTTAAACCAGGAAATAGCAGCAATGTGCACATATAAGCAGTCTGTTTGCACGGCGCGCACACAGGCTTAAACAGGGAGGCAATGGGAAGGGAAATCAGCAGTAGGACGGTAATCAAGAAGAACTAGCTTAGCTAACAGGTGAAATGTATCAGAATCAGCCAGTTACATAGGCAGCAGACCAGCCCAGCCCAGCACACCACTATAAACTATGCAAACACCTTTCCCCCTTGTTTTATCCCAAAAACTCTGCACCACCAGTGTATACAAATGGGGAAATTTTACAAAATGAAAGCAAGAGAAGAAATGTTAGGGGCTGCTTTTGCTATCATAAACTAGCATTTGCAAGAGGCTGAGGGTGGTGAGGATGTCAATGCTGACGACCAACACACAGTGAGGAGGAGGAGAAGAGTGTACAGACCCAGGAAAACCTACCAGGGGATACATGAGCTGGAGATAGTGCAGCACTATAGGGTGGACAGGGAACTCCTACAGCATATCGTTGAGCTGTGCCGGCCACACCTCAGACACAGAACCAACAGAGGGTAACCCATCCCAGTGGAAACCAAGGTATGTGTAGGCTTAAGAATACTAGCCACAGGTACCTTCCAAAGGCCAACTGGGGATATCATGGGGATCTCACAGGCATCAGCATCCAGAGTACCCCTCCATTTCCTGGATGCCATGTCAGCACATGCCGATGAGCACATATATTTCCTCAACACCCATGAGGCGTTGGTCAGCAATATGCGTCTCTTCCAAAAAATAGCAGAATACCCTGAAGTAGTGGGTGCTAGAGACTGCACGCACATGCACATAAAAGCACCAACCCATGAGCAGGGCAGGGTCTACATAAACTGCAAGGGCTTACCCTCCATCAACTGCCAGGTCATGTATGATGCCCAGGGCATTATAATGAATGTGTGTGCTGGAAGCCCTTGGAGCTATCAGGATTCCCACATCTGGCATCTGACGCAGCTGTACCAGAGATTTGCCAGTGGGGACATCCCATACATCCACCTAGTGGGGGATGCTGGGTATGCACTGGAGCCGTGGCCGATGACACCCATCAGAAATGCACACACACCTGAACAAGAGCTCCATAATGAGACACACACACAAACAAGGATCATAATAGAGCATGTGTTTGGGATGCTCAAGTCACGGTTCCAGTGCCTGGATACATCCAGTGGAGGCCTGCAGTACTCTCCAGCTACATGTACCCAAATTTTCATAGTATGTGACATGATACATAACATGATCCTGCAGAAGCAGCTGCAGCAGGAACAGCATGGGGCAGGGCCACACAGCCCCCCACAATTGCCAAGGCCAGTGCAGGCACAGAGTGACTACAAGGAGGAACAACCTGTGCCTGCACCTGTAGGCAGAAGGAGGTGTGCACAGTTTGCTTTGGCTTTGGCAAAGAGACAATGCATAGCACACACACTGACACAGTAGGAACCCAGGGAATGGAAACTCTCTCTCTGACTCGCACATACAGTAAAAGAGATGCCAAAAATGACACTACCTGTGCTTTACCATGTATAGGGAGTGTACTATGTGCATCTGACATAGGCAGCCCTCCAGCACCATACTCAATACTGGTAGAGCTGCAAGGTAAGTCACTCTTCCTTCCTGTCACTGAATGCAGTGGTATGGTCTGCTAGTTATATTAATGGTATGGATGTAAACATGCAAGGAAGGGAATTGGGTGGCTGACTGGGATGGCAGCAGATAGTGGACAGCTATATGGGCAGCATGAAACCATAACAAATACTGGTGTCAACAAAGTAGGCAGTAACAGACAAGGTGAAAAAACCCACTGCAGGACATGTGCTGACCCAAATGTGTGTCCATAGGGCACACACATGCATGCCATGGAGGTTCACATACCCAACAACAGTCCCACCCAGCCAGCAGGACAGGTATAGATGAACACAAGGAAAGGCTGTGCTAAGGTCCTCAAGGTATAGCAATGGAGATCAACCCCCCTCCAGACCTACACTGAGTATAACAGGTCGGGAAGTGGGATGTCAGTCATGAAGGGTAGGAAGTCTGAAATGGCAATGTAGGTCAATAAAACCTATAAACTGTACTACACTGATATACCTGTACTCTGCAGGATAGGTCAGAATACAGATTTAAAAGGAAGCCAACAGACTACCAGAAATACCAGTGTGGTCAAAGCAAATGTCCACAGTTGGCAGGTGTGCCCCCCCAAACCCTATGTAGAAATGTATTCGCATCTATATGTAGGAGTAATAACAGTGAGCACAGAGTACCTGTGCCTGCCAACATAGAAGGATGGATTGTGTCATGTGTACAATATGCAGAGCTCTGAGTGTCAGGTTTATGTGTGGATGCCAACAGGGTACATGAAATAGCAGGTGGGTATAGCAGAAATGTCTGCAATTATCAGGTGTGCTCCCCAACCCTACGCAGTATAGCAGTAGGATCTATGTGTTGCCATCACAGCAGCAGAGCACAGAGTATCTGAGCTGCCCCAATTATAACAATGGAATGTTACATGTGTACAATATGCAGAGATCTGAGCGTCAAGTTATTGTGTGGAAGCCAATAGAGTACCTGACATATCAGGTGGTTGTAGGACATGTCCACAGTTGTGATGTGTGCCCCCACCAACCCTATGTAGAAGAAATGTATTACCAGCCATGTGTGGGTGTAATAACAGTGAGCACCGAATACCTGCGCTGGTCAAATCAGCAAGATGTATAGTTGCATGTCTACAATAGGCAGAGCTCTGTGTGTTAGGTAGTTCTGAGTGGTATACTGTCTAAAAGTGTTCAGAAAATAGCCATGGATGGTGTGTCCTGGTGTCCAATGGTCAGTACTGCTGATGACTGGGCCAAGTCCACACAACTGCAGTGCCAAACAGACTGGTATCCCAGCAAGACATGTTGCAGCAGTAGACCATATGATTAGTACAGATGTCACAACTGTGACCATCTGGAAGATGGACATGGCATGAGTGTTTGCCCAGGTGTACACACAGTACACAGGTGGAAGTACTGTAGAGAGAGACTGTTTAAAATTTCACAGTGAAATGGAGACACCCTTTGTTTGTACATACAGGTTCACAGCACATCAGTTGGTTGTGTAGTATGGGGAACTAAGCTGTACTGTGGGCAAACACTGGCAGATCACAAAAGGCAGAGGCATGATGTATGTAGATGCTGCTGGTGTCCACCCACTAGCAACCAGCAGGAAAAAGGGCCATGTATACCTGTGAGGCAGTTGTAAGTAGCTACCCTAGTAGACATGCAGCCAGTCTGGCCCAACATCAGCCTCAGGTAACACAGGCCACCTCCCTGCTGCTGTGAATGAGTACAATATGATCCCCATATTACTTTGTGAATACTCACAGAATGCAGCATGCTGAAGAGGTGTCCCATGCAGGTGTGTCCATAGCTGTAAGATGCACCCTGCCAGCATCCACACCAATGGATAGATAAGGACAGAAACAATTGCCATCACCACCCTGCACACCTATCCTGGCAACCCAGGGGAATACATTACCTTGCAGCCTGGGTTGGTACAACTGACAGAATGCACTGGCCTGCTACAAATAGGCTGCATCATTACCCAATGCCCCACTGTCCTCTGTCACATGTCTGTGTCACGCCCATACTGCCACTGTATGTTACCCCATGGACTCCCACATAATGACAAAACACAGTCCACAGAACTCAAATGCAAGGACATGTTCACATATCCCAGTAGTATGTCCAGCATGTTTTAATGCATGAACTGTGGACCAACCTGTGCATACTGCTGGGATGGAGTGGCAACTATAGGCATACCTATCAGATATTGTGTGCATAATGGTAGGAAGAGGACAGAATATTGGGGGGGGGGTAGCATCGCCACCATGGAGTAGGTGAAGGGTAAATCCCTGATGTGTGCACATACTTATCATGGCTGCAAACACTGGGATGGGTGGCCACAAACATGCTTGCAAACCAAATTGCGAAAGGTTAATGAATAGAATAATGAGCCATGCCTTTGGATAACCTTAATGAGTCTGAATACCTGGGAGGTATGGCCGCAGAATGATATGACCATCCTGTCATGGTGATAATTGTACAGGCATAGGACCCACAGCCACAACAGCACCAAGGTACTGGACCATATACACAGACCCATCAGCAAGTTTCTGCAGTTTCCACGACAGAATGACATGAGTGTGCAAGAATATGTAGGTTGCGCACCACATTACTGGACAAAGCTGCATTCAACTTGTAATCCCCAGGAACCTACTGCCAGCAAAGATGTATACCTGTCAGTAGTTAATGACATAACACATCAGAGGGTAAAACACCACATACCACTGAGAATCCCTGCCAACACCAAAACCATGTAGCAGAAGCACTACAGACACAATTAGCAACAATCTCACTAGCCTTTTCCCAATGTCGAGCTCCATTGTCAACCAATCTAAAGAGATCCTGCAGAAGCAGGTCACTAGCTGTAGGTGTAGAGCACAAATACCTACACTGAAGTACAGCCTACCTGGAATGGAGTCACACATGCAATAGAGACACTCATACTGGGCATGTTCACACACTTAGAGAAGTGAAGGCCATGCCAGCAAACAAATTACAGAAGGGTCATACTGGGCATGCTCACACACTTAAAGAAATGAAGGCCATGTTTGGAAACAACTGTGGACTATACACAGCAGTCAGTCACAGATGTCTGTGCAATCACTCCACATTACACACCAGTCAAGCTCTGCACACACAACAGATGAGAATATGCACATAAATCCAAGGACAGCACACTATGACAGCTCAGACATACACATAATAGATGTGGGAAGAGAGTGACAAACAGCTCCCCTCTCATGAGGCCTGTCCCACACAGCACACTCCCATTTTGCAAAAACATATGATGTGCAAATGTCCATCACTGTACACAATTGCCCCTGGTAGCCTTCCAGTCAGTACACCTTTCATTGCCTTTCTTTGACAAGCCTGCTGATGTCATTCCCTGTGAAATACACCTTTGGTGAAGAAGTATCCCAGTAATCTCTGTGGCATGTTCTGTAACTTTATAATGCTCAAATGTGCTGTAGTAGTTAGGTAGGTGCTCTAATCCCATTCATGACAATTGTGTGTGCGTATGTGTAAAGCCCAATGCTTTTGTGGACAGTCAGCACACCAGTCATTGCCCTTCTTTGACAAGCCTGGTGATGTCATTCCCTGTGAAATACACCTTTGGGGAAGAAGTACCCCAGTAATCCCTGTGGCATGGACTGTAACTGTGTGATGCCCTAATGTGCTGCAGTAGTTAGATAGGTGTTCTAATCCCATTCATTGTGTCTGTGCATATGTGTAGGGCCCAATGCTTTTGTGGACAGTCAGTACACCTGTCATTGGCCTTCTTTGACAAGCTTGCTGATGTCATTCCCTGTGAAATACACCTTTGGTGAAGTGGTATCCCAGTAATCTCTGTGATGTGTTCTGTAACTGTGTGATGCTCTAATGTGTTGCTGTAGTCAGGTAGGTGCTCTAATCCTGTTCATGGAAACTGTGTCTATGCATATGTGTAGGGCCCAATGCTTTTGTGGACAGTTAGTGCACCTGTCATTGGCCTTCTTTGACAAGCCTGCTGATGTCATTCCCTGTGAAATACACCTTTGGTGAAGAAGCATCTTAGTAGTCTCTGTGGAGTGTTCTGTAACTGTGTAATGCTCTAACGTGCTGTAGTAGTTAGGCAGGTGTTCTAATCCCACTTGTGGCAGCTGTATGTGTAGGGCCCAGTGCTTTTGTGGGCAGTCAGTACACCTGTCATTGCCCTTCTTTGACAAGCCTGCTGATGTCACTCCATGTGAAATACACCTTTGGCGAAATCAAATCCCAGTAATCTCTGTGATGAGTACTGTAACTGCATAATGCTGTAGTATGATCAACTAGTTAGGTCAGCGTTCAATACCCAAACATGGTAAGTGTGAATGTTTGTGGGAGTCCCTTTGTCAGAGTGGGGAGCAATATTTTTGAGGCCATTTACAGGCACTACAACCTCCATTGCCCTACTTTGGCAAGTCTGCTGACATCATCGACTGTGAAATACACCTTTGTGGAAAGGTATCCCAGTAATCTGTGTGGCACATTATTTAACCGTGTAATGCTGTAGTGTGATAAACTAGTTAGGTAGGGGTTCTATACCCAAGCATGAGGCCATTTACAGGCACTACAACCTCCATTGCCCTACTTTGGCAAGTCTGCTGACATCATCGACTGTGAAATACACCTTTGTGGAAAGGTATCCCAGTAATCTGTGTGGCACATTCTTTAACCATGTAATGCTGTAGTGTGATAAACTAGTTAGGTAGGGGTTCTATCCCCAAGCATTGTCGGTGTGTTGTGTGTGTTTGTAATACGTAACCTCTGTGAAGGTGGCTGTGACTGTGTAACACCTGGATCCATTGAGGCACTGGTTGTGTAATTTTCCTATATGGTAGCCATATTATATGTCACAATGTCCACCATACAAGAATGACAGATGCCAATCAACAGAGATGCTGGGGTGACAGTTCACACCCCTACATGTGATACAAGGCCTGGTGAACAAAGCAAGCAACCATAGTATTACACAGAGTACAGTATGAACCTGTGTCTAATACACAAACACACTTGCCTAGACAGCTACCACTATGTTAGTAGTACCCTGCATACTGTTCACAGATAGCAAGCATGGTGTGATTGCAGTGGGCTACAGAGGGCATGGCACCCTGTCCATCAGTACAATAGGTACATAACTGAAGACAGTGCACCTTCACTATTTTCCCCAATGGATGCCTACAACATCTGTGGTGCCATCACATGTGGTCCACAAAGGACTGTCCATGAGCATGCCTTGCCACAAGAGGTCAGGAGTGGCACATGTGATGATAATCTGTGTACATAACATGGGCCTGGCAATCCAGGTGCACTTCCACATGTCATGAATGTGGGATGTGTGCACATCCCACACACTGTCCATGTCATGGACTATAGAACACATACATGGCAAGCATTGCACAGCACTGACCACACACAATACTAACCCAGGTGACAGGATGGTGAATACAATACCCACTTGTGTTGGACATTCCAACACTACACACCTGATCCACACTGCAGACCATTGTCATGTGGCCTGATGCCAAGGTATACCCCTCACCTAGCTTTGTACAGCCTTCTGGCACAGCCAACCACTACACACCAATGAAGCAATGCCCACATGCACGTCAGGACTGACACCCTGTGTCCCTGTGTGTGGTGTATGATGCTTCCAACCACATTCACACCTGGTACAACTCCTATTGGCATACTGAAGTATTCTGACTGATATCAGAGACCTTCATATGCCCTTTGCCCATAGTACAGCACAATAACTCCTGTGGTGCATGTGATAATGGTGCAGTACTGTATTGTGGTAAAATAACTAGGTAGGGAGTGTATTCCAGACCCTGACAAGTGCAGCAATGTGTATGAGTCCCTTAGAGAGTGTGGCTGTGTTGCCGCTGACACCAGTCAATGTGGACAGGCACTTGTGCTACACCTACCATATCTGTACAATATCACTGTTGCAGATGTCACTCACCAGCACATATATTTGTGGACAGCTCTCCACCATGCAAGCTATGTGGTGCATGCAATAACTGCATGCACATTTGATAGGAATGCATTGTCAGTCAGGGGTTTGAATCCATGTACTGGTATGTGTGTCACACAAACATGCTTTATTTTTAATTTCCCACACCTTCCCTGACATACTTTGTCTCTGTCTGTTCCTCCCACACCCTCCCTGGTGGATGTGGATATGTACACCTGCTCTGCTTAGGAGGCAGCTAGTGTTTTGTAAGTGTTGGTCATGATCAGCTGATGGCCTCTGCACCAATTGCAGTCCTCCTCTAGCTGATTGAATGTGACACAGCTGTGGTAACATTCCCATCGCCAATTGCATGGAAACACACTACAATATCTAGGAACATCATGTTGGTGTTGGGCCCATGAAAATCACTGTGAGTGGAACCTATATCTGGTGTTTGGCAAACATAATCACAGATGGGTTTGGGATTTACCTCCAACAACATACACTGTGGAAAACGGCCAACAGACAGGAGGGGATGTGCCAGACATGACTTCAGAATGTAAGTGTTGCTGTTCTTAATTTAGATTAATGTCAGTTTAACAGGGTGTGTGTGGTTATGGCTAGTCTGCCTGTTTTAAGATCTGTCATGACAGCGATGTTTGTGAGGAAACTCCCATCTGTAGGGTCATCTGGAGACTGGTTAGTGTGTTGAACCTTTTGTTCCTTGTGTTACTCACAGAACACCTATCTGAGAATGGCAGAAGCATAGTGTGAGGATTGCAGTCAGTACATGGTGACAGCCATGAGAGTTACTGACTTCATATTCCTTATTGGACATACTTTACAAAACACAGTGGTATGACAGTATATGTCTGAGGTTACCACAGCACCATGCCAATATTGTGTCAGTGTTCATAGCACTAGTCACACCTCTGTCACCCTTGGTACATATGTCATGCAGGATATGTGCATGTGTTCCCCTTGCTCTGCAACTGTTATAGATATGGTGTCTTGTGATAATGGGAATATCTATGCATGCTGTTATAAGTAATCCTGACTGCTGCTGATTATTACAGGCCCTTATCTGTTGTAAAACAGCAACACCATAGCCCATATGGGAATGCTGATGTCAGTCAACCCACCTGTCCCAACTCAGCTGGCCATGGCACCATGCACCAGCAGGTCTGGGTCCCAGCCTGGGACCACCTCCTCCATTGTCCATGTAAGACCTTTGGGTAGAACTGCTGCAGGTGATGGTGCTTGCCCCCCACCCCTAGGAGCGGGGGTGACAGGAACCTGTCACCCGCCATAAGGTCCAGTCCATGGTGTGTAGGGAGCTTGGCAAAGAGTTTCAAGACCACCTACACCAGCTTGAGGGCTGAATGGTGCACTCAGAGGGTGAGCTTGCACCTCTTGCCCAGCCCCCAGCACAGCCACCTTTGGGGCCTAGAAGGTGCAGTGGTGACTGCCCATGGGTGTGGACCTCAGTCCCACTGTTTCTATTTGGGGGCTGAAGGGATTGCAACTTCAAAACACCCCTCCCTGTCCAAGGTGCTCCTCCTCACTTGTGTCATATACCACCCCTGTATGCTTCCTTGTCTGTCATCCTGCCCAACCTATCCTCCCCAGGCATACCTACTCTCCTTCCCCAACATACCGCTCACACCTTCAAACAAGGGCAATCTGTTCCCAAATAATATCTCGCCCCATACATAGCTATCCATTCCACACACGTGTCCACTGGGCACATGTAATGTAGTCTAATTGGCATCACAACATATTATTATTGTCCTCACCCCTCTCTCAAGGGTTTGAGTGTCCAAACCTACCTCCAACTTCAGTGCATATGCACAGCTTTTGCTGTAGAAGAAATGGGCAGCTATGGATCTTCCCTACACCCTTCCTGCACATCATTAGCTATTTTCCCCTGCTGTCTTTCCCTCTTTGTGCCCCTTTTTCACCACTGTCCTATAAACCTTTTTTCTTTTCTTTAAAGGAAATTAGTGCAGGGGTAAGTGGGAGTAAGCACTTTTAAGTGTTAGTAAGTGGCTTTGCACAGGTTTGCAAGATGGTAAGCACTGCATACACAAAGTAAGTAATTTTGAGGCTAACCTGGTGTAACCAGATTTTACCAGCAGGTAGCATTGCTTAACATTGTTGAAACTCACACAAACCTGCTTACAGCTGCAGAAAAGAGCCTTAATCACCCTGTATCTGACTGCCCTTGTTCTGCCTCGCAGCAACATAAACGGCCTATGCAAGGCTCGAACCCATGACCCTGCACACCATAATCAATGTGATTTACTAGTAAGCCATCACAGATGTACATAAACCTGATGTTTTCACAAACATAGCATCCAGCAATACCATTCATCAGTATGGGAAATGTATTGATATATGTAGATATATGTATGTGTATATGTATAACTAAATAGATATGTACCTCTCCCTCTCTATATTACATATATATATATATATATATATATATATATATATATATATATATATATATATATATACATACACATATCTATACATATCTACATATAGGCATATACATACTGCATACATCCAACACCCACTGCCTAGACTCATAATTTCATACTCATGGTTCCCTCACTCCACCCCCACACTCCTCATCCACATCAGTCCTCCATTCTACAGGTTCCAACTGAATCTAAGCACACCACTACACATTGCTCACTCTCCGCTTCTCGGGACACATCACGTAAGTTGTCTCGACCCATGGATCTTCAGGCTTACTGAAAATTTAGCCCGCGAACTTACTCTTCTTTGCTTACCTTTGAGGCATGGTATGTTACTCCGAAGACTCTTTTTAGCAGAATTTTTGGGGTCAACCCACCAGGGATGAACATGTTTGTTTCAAGATTAGACTTAGCAGGTTGCCACTGTTTCTCCCACAGGTAGTATCCTGGCAGTAGTCTGGGAAGCAGTGCTGTGCTATGCTTAGCGGTGCTTATTATTTGATTTGCATGTTATTTGCCTTTTGGCATTGATGTCCCTTCATTACATGTTATATATGTGTCTTGTATCCTTGAGTCATGTGTACATATACTGTATAAGGTCCTGGTAACTTCTACACTTCATTACAATAACACCTCACATCTGGACTTCCTGCAGTACTCCAGTTCACATATGTATGTTATGTAGTCAGTTATGGCACATATGACTGTATACTGATGCCTTTCACAGGTTCAGTTTGGTTACACTATGGTGAGGACATGTTTACTACTACCTCATTCTTCTCTACTTCTGTGATGGCTTGTTGGGTCTCTACTGGGACTATGGTGTGTAGGGTATGTGAGTTGTGTGGCTGTTTATTTTGTTGGGGCTGACAAAGGCCCATTGGATACAGAGTGATTAAGGCACTTTAAAGCAGTTGTAAGGCCTTAAGCCCGCTTACTAGTGCGAACATATGCTTACTATTGCTTGTTTGTGCTTACACCTGCTTACTAGTGCCTTATTCAGTCTGACACTGTTACTTCACATGTGCATTTCTTGCGGTACTCCAGTTCATAAATATATGCTATTTAGTGGGTTTTGCAACAAAACTATTGGTTATAATGTGCTTTGCCACGTAAAATAGACTGTGCTAAACTGGGACCGAACCAGGAATGGCTGCTCATTGGGCAGATGCTCTGCCCACTACACTATTACTGTTCTGCTTCATTTGCATATTTCTACCATAATGTCATACCCATGGTTCCTTCCCCCAGCCCCCAAGCTCCACTTACACAGCATCCATCCATTCTCCAGTTGCTAGCCGAGCCATACCACACCTCCACACATTGCCCTCTCTACACGTCTCAGTACTCTTCCAGTATACTGTCTTCACCCAAGCTTCTGCAGGCTCTTAATCCATTTAGTCCATGTACGTATGAGCCTTGCCGTGACAGTACTCTGATACTGGTGCAGATATTGGTTTTACTCACAATTTGTGGTTCGTCCCACCACGGACGGACCTGTTGTTGTGTCAAGATTAGACTTAGCTGGTCTACACTGTTTCTCCCACTGGTAGCATCCTGCCTGGGGTTTGAGAAGCAGCGGTCTGCTCACACACCTGGCCAGCCTCATCTCCTGGTTCTGCAGAACCGACGCCCCAGGTGTGACATTCTGTGCATGAAGCACGCCCACACACCCCCACAGCGTGCACCCTTTTTTATTATTCTCTTCAGTATTATGCAAGACTACTGTCCTCACAGTATGATTGGACAGACACTGTTCTTTGATACACATATACTGCTCTAAATACTGTGATTGAGCAATGTACACATGTTTGCTGGTATTAATCTACATACTTGCATACATTTCCTATACTGTTGAATGACTGTGCTGGATGATATGTTTGTGATAACAGCAGCTGTATGTGTATCTGCCATGGCTTAGTGGTAACTCACTTTTGCTATAGTGTGCAGGGTCGGGTGGTTGCAACCTGGGAGTGTAGATTATTTTGTTACTGGGAATGATGAGAGCTGTTGGCTACAGAGTAACTAAGGCACTTTTGAACAAATGTAAGAGAGTATGTACTGGTTTGCATGAGGGTCAGTATTGCTGACCTCTGGTTATGGCATCTTACACTGAGTTAGCTTCTACATTGCTTAACCAGTGTGGGCATTGCTTACCGCCACCCAAACAGGCTTAAACCTGCTTACTCCCGCTTAGCCCCACACTACTTTTTGTATTTATTTTACATTTGTTGCCCGGGACAATTCAACTGGATGCTTGTCCATTTTCAGCGTGGCCCAGGGAGTAGAGCTCCACAGTAAACCCCAGCTACTCATTACACATAATACAGAGGTGTTCACATTCATAGAGAGTAACAGACTTAACATAGCTATGTAACATATTCTTCATGCTTAGTTTACGTTAACATGTCGGTATTATTCCTGCTTAGGTCAGGTTTACATGTCAGGTATGACTGTTGACAAAGGTCAGTTTAAGGTGAAGTTAGATTCCAGTTTAACAGCTCTGGATAGGTTACACTCATGTATTCAGGTTAGGTTTAGTTATTACATACCTGTGTGGTAGAGTAGAAGGGAATAGTGAAGGAGTAGGTAGGTAGGTAGAGGGGGAGACATTGAAACTGTATAGTAGGCTGTTGGAATAAGTGGTAGGGGAGCAATACGGAAGGTTTGAAGGATGTTGGGATTTGTATGCAAGGCAGGACATGAGGTGTCGGTTTCACTAGTTGATGTAGGGGTACAGAGTGTAAGGTGGTGGGGGGATTTAGCCAGGTGGTGAGCATGTGCTGATCCAAGTGTGCTTGAGGTGTTCCTTCAAGTGTTATTTACATGTGTCCTTTGGGACAGCTGAGGTAATACATGTGGGTAGGGAGTTCCAGATTCTGCCAAAATAGTTGGGGAAGAGGGTGTAACTTTAAACATTAATAGAAATGAAAAAGGGGTTCATAGGTAAGTGGTGTTAAAGGGGCACAAAGAGGGAAAGATAGTAGGGGAAAAAACAGGGATGTGCAGGAAGGCTGAAGGTGAGGTCCACAGCTGGCCATTTCTTCTACAGCAACAACTGTGCATATACACTGAATATGGAGGTAGATTTGGATACTCACACCCCTGGGTGGGGGTGAGGACAACAATAATAAATTGTGATGCCAATTAGATCGGCTTACATGCCTACAGTGGGATGTTGCGACCATGTTCTTTGGTGTTATTTAGTGGGTTTTGCAACAACACATCTGGTTATACCATACTTTGCCATGTAAAATAGACTGCTGCAGTGGGACTCGTACCGGGAATGGCTGCTCGTTAGGCAACAGCTCTGCCCAATTCACACTATTGCTTACATCCACTAGGCAGTTCGATTAGAACCACTCCAGCCAACACCTGCACGCCTCGTCCAATAATTGCATACCCATAGTCCCCCCCCCGCCCCTCCTCTACAGCACTCATCCTTACTCTGAGTGCAGGTCGGGTCTAACCACACCACTACACACTGCCCACTCTCCACTTCTCAGGACCCATCTTGTACGTTGTCTCAACCCATGGTTCATCTGGCTTTCCCAACCTTGTAATCGGAGTACATATGCACCCTGCCTTGATAAGTCATTGTATGGATGGGACTCCAATCACCCAGTAATTTTTGGGTTGTCCCGCAAGGGACATTCCTGTCTATGTTTCTAGATTAGACTTAGCGGGTCCACGGTGTTTCCCCCATTGGTTGTATCCTGCCTGTGATTTGGGGAGCAGTGGATTGTTTACATTCTTTGTGTGTTTATTTGTATGTTTCTCCTGTTTGGCTGGGGAGGGTAATGGTACGTGTTACACGTATGTTGATTGGGCCCCTCACCCCATTGGCGGTGCCTGTGATCATATGTCATTCTTATGTGCTGTATCATATCATAGATATATATCTGTGTATATAAACACACACAATGTATACATGTATATATATATATATATATATATATATATATATATATATATATATGTATAAATATATATATATATATATATATATATATATATATATATATATATATATATATTTTGCTGTATATATATATATATATATATATATATATATATATATATATATATACATATATATATATATATATTTTGCTGTATATATATCTAACGACATGTGGATGTATGGTTGTCTACATATGTATATATCTATATGTGGATATTTATATATATATGTATGTCTATATATGTATACGTGGAGAGGTATATATCTATTTAGTTCTGGATATATATATACACATACACATACATCTACATATGTAGCTACATGTCCTGTAATGTTGACTGGTATTACTGGATACTATGTTTGTGGAAACATCTGGGTTATGTATATCTACAGTGGCTTAGTAGCTAATCACATTGACTATGGTATGCAGGGTCTTGGGTTTGAGCCTTGCAGGGGTTTTTTTTTTTTTGCTGGGCAGAACACCAGCCATTGGATACAGAGTGCTTAAGGCAGTTTAAAGCAGTTGTAAGTGGGTTTGCGCAGTTTTGCTTGGAGGTAAGCACTGCTAAATTCCAGTTACAGTGACTTACACTCAGCTTCCAAATTGCTTAACCTGTGTAGGCAGTGCTTACCCATATGCAAACAGGCTTAAACCCATGTGTGTTTCCCGTATACCTGACTTAGACGTTCCTATTAGGTTTTGTGTGCATACCGGGCAACCTTGTGTGCCACGTATGCTTTGCAATACCTACAAATAAAACCATTGGTGTAAACAAAGTCACACATGAAGTCTATTGTTATTACCATGGAAACATTCATCCCATGTGAGACAACCCAAAAATTGGGTATTATGCTTTCCTCTAAAACCATGGCTGCAAAGGTACATATGGCTATGTGCATGGACTACAGCGTGTGGCAGACCTAGGATACTTGAGTCGGGATAATGTACAGGATGAGTCCTGGGAGGGGAGTGGAGGGTGGGCAATGGGTGGTGGTATGGTAGCTAAGGGCTGGTAACCAGGGAAGGGATGGTGGCTGAGTGTGTGCAGCGGGGGGGGCAGAACTGTGGGTAATGAATGTATAGGTCGTGGATAGCCTGGGTTGGATGGGCCTGTACTGGTCGGCCCGCCTAGTAGGTGGGAGAGAGGGGAATGTGATATAAACATGTGAAACATAAAAGGGGATTAATTTAAATACTGATTTAAATGACACACATACAATAAAATGAACTTGGTAGTGTATTGCAGGGTGGACATGTTTGCCTGGGGGGGGGTATGCCAATTCGTACAAGATGAATATTGTTTGGGGCCTCTCAACACCATTAACGGTGCATGTGGACATATATGTTTCTGTTTATCTACCATTGCTATCTACAGATGTCTGACCATATATACCTATATGGGAATATATATTTGCTTACATATTTATAACTATGTCCATATATACCTATGGAGATATATATCTGCGTGGTTCTAGGTTACTACATCGACAACATAGAACACCGACATCCACTTCTTCGACACGAAAACACCAACACAGAAATGATCGAAACTGCAAATCACGGACATTTAACAGGTAAGGGGTTTAAATTTCGCTAATCATGCCTACCATAAGGACTAAGTAATACAATGATCATAACACATGCATTACACTGCCACACTTACTAAAACATGGTAGGCATGATTAGCGAAATTTAAACCCCTTACCTGTTAAATGTCCGTGATTTGCAGTTTCGATCATTTCTGTGTCGGTGTTTTCGTGTCGAAGAAGTGGATGTCGATGTTCTACGTTGTCGATGTAGTAACCTAGAACCATCTGCGTACATATATGTAACTTGCTCTGTATATGTGGACATATAGGTGTTGACATATATATGTGTAGATGGCATTTGCATGTATATATGTTCATATATTTGTATATATATGTATATATTTCTGCATATTTATATATATATATATATATATATATATATATATATATATATATATATATTATATATATTATATATATGTATATATGTAACTACATATATAGATGTGTTCTATCCATTTAGATAGTAATATATTTACACACACACATACATCTGGATGTAGGTATACATTCTCTGTACTGTTGCATGACTAGGATGGATGTTATGTTTCTGAAAACATACGGTTGATCCATATCTGGCATGGCTTAGTGGTAAATCATCTTGTGTATGGTGTGCATGGTCCTGCGTTTGAGCCTTACAAAGGCTGTTTATTTTGTTGCTGGGCAGAACATCGGCCATTGGATACAGAGTGATTAAGGCACTTTAAAGCAGTTGTAAGTGGGTTTGCATGGAGGTAAGCACTGCTAACTTCCGGTCACAGTTTCTCATACCCAGTTAGGTCTCCTTTGCCTAACCTGTGTAGGCAGTGCTTACCCCTGTGCAAACGCACTTAAACACGCTTACTAGTGCTTACATATGCTTACTACTGCCTTATTCATTATGATACTGACTCTTCACATGTGCATTTCCTGCAGTACTCCAGTTCATAACTGTATGTTATTTAGTGAGTTTTGCAATACAAATATATATTTTTATTTTTCATTTTATTTTCAAGTCGAAGTTTTATTCGTATTAAAGGACTACATTTTAATTGGAACACTTGTGGATTTCGTTGATTGACCATCCTTGGGTGGATTTTCTGTAATACAAATATCGGTTATACCATGCTTTGCCATGTAAAATCGACTGTGCTGCAGTGGGATTCGAACTGGGAATGTCTGCTCATTAGGCAAATGCTCTGCCCACTACACTATTGCTGGGCTGCTTCACTGGCATATATCTTCCTTGTTATACTTTTCAGCCTTTTAAGCAGCTTTAGCCATAGCTAAGCAGTGGGCACACCCATACACCTACGGTTAGCTGTACTTGGAGTTTTAAAAAACAATATAGGGGTTTCTTCTTTTGATTTTTATGTCCTGTTGCTGTTGTACACATGGAGGACTGTTGGTGGGGATATGTGGGCACCTTTGAGTGGTCTCACTCATTTAGTTCCACTTTCTGCTGTTCAACATTGTAGGGGCATGTTTATTCTGAGAGCTCTGCTCTCAGATACACCCCCTGCACTCGTACATGCTCCGTGTAAGCCTGGGAGGTCAGGCAGTGTGCCTTCATTAATATGCATGGCGTGTTGCCATCCTCCTCTTACATGGGCACTTCCGTGCAGGACTACACTAGTCCTGCATGGAAAATTACTGAATCTGGGTGTAAATCATTCATAGTATTTAGTTAAATGGAATATTAGTGTTAGCATATACTGGCAGATCAAAATTAATATGGAATGTTTAATTTCATCTCATGTTAAGTAATTTATTTTGTCTGCATGTATTTATTTATTTATTTGACATTTGTTTACCAGGATAGTCCGCCTGGGTTACATAACCCATTTTGAGTTGAGGCCCAGGGAGAAAAGCTCCACATTTACACACTGTACACATTTTATACAATAGCTTACAAGTGTTATACATTAGATTACTTATAGGAGAACACACAGATGTAATGTTACTAGGCAGGCATATGCAGTTGTTTGTTTAGTACTATAGTAGAGACATTTAAAGATTACATTCACAAACAGATTTCAAACAAATTCTTTAGGGTAAAAGGGGTCTATATTATATTGTCGAAACAGCATTACAGTGAATGCTGTTTCAATGACACATAAAGAGTGAAATATCACTTTGAAATGTTTTAACTGGTATGTTGTGTATTGTTGATCTACCAATTTTGTTTCCCTAGGAAAAAAATCGGTGACCTGGGGTTTCGCTGTTTTTCAATTTTGCTCTTTATGTGTCATCAAAATGGCATTCGCTGTAATGCCGTTTCGACAATATAATATAGGCCTGGTAAAAGTATTACCAGAAACAGAGTGCTTGGTAGTCATGATACAGTTACGTGTGGGTCAGTTATGGTGTTGGACCTGTGGTGAGTGAGCAGTATTCAAGAGATAGAGAGGTACAAAGTTACATTAACTTTCTGGAATTTGTTAGTAGATTAGTTTAGAGGGAGGAGTTTAGTGTAATGAGAGGAGGTATATCGGAAAATGGATTATTCTGGAGTTAGGCATAAACATAACCATGATTTGTTTAGGTGTTCTTTTAGGGATGTTTTAAAGACTGGTAGGTTGGGAATTTTCTTATGCAGGGTGACAAGGTGTTCCATAACCTGGTGACTGAGTGTGAGTATAGTGACTTTCCTGGTTTCCTAGAAGGTTTGTAGGTTTTGAGTAAGTTCTTGCCTTTGGATTTAAGTGGTCTGTTTGGATTTTAGCATTAGATTAGGTTAGCTGGGGTGGGACAGTCAGAGGGCCTATAGAATAGTTTGTGAGTTGTAGTTAGGTTTGGTAATTCCAACCACTTTAGCTCCTTTAGTGGTATACAGTGATGTGGACTGTTCTTGAAGTTTGTTGCAAACTTTGCTATTTTGTTGTAGCAATGTTTCATTTTAGTCCTGGTGGAGTTTTGGTAATTGTTTAGTATACAGGAACCATAGAACAGTGAGAGGAGTTGAAAGGTTTTAGACAGGGTGGTCTTGGTTGGAGTGGTAAGGAATTTTCTGTTACTGTAGAGGAGTGCTAGTTTTTTTATGTGCCTTCTTGATGTTTTGTTGAATATAGGGTCAAAGTTAAGTTTGCTGTCAATAATAACACCTAGATGTAGTAATATATTTTATTGTTGTTCATTGAATAGTTCAACAACAGCTGCATACAACAATTTTCTAGGTCATGTAGGATTTGTTTACCAGAATTCATTTTATTTTGCAAATATGGGATGACTTTCTGTAAATTCTTTGAAAAGTTTAGAAGGTAAACTATAACCAGTTTAAGCTACTAACAGAATGATCAATTTAACCTCTTAATGAAAAGAGAAATTAATATGCATAAACTTTAAACACATATCAATATAATTGTTCATTTGAAGTTGTACTGTACAATTTTAATTTAATCTGTGTTTATATCTTCCCCATCTCTTTTGTTTTTGCTGTCTCACTTTTCTTAATGTAACATCTCTCATCATTTTGAATTGCTTTCAATCTTCCTTTAGCTTGGCATACCAACTTTAATGACAAATATGATTTTATCATAGGTCCTTAGGTAAGTACTAGGCTTGCTACCCTTCTAGGCCATTTTAAGCCTAGCCAAGTTCTGTCAAAGGTGAGAACCTAACCCATACCTTGTACCTACAGTGTAAACACCTTAACTATTATGCCAATCCCTAATCTGGGGGTTATCAAGTGTGATTTCTGTTGATTTTAGTGAAATGTTCTTCTAGCTTAGAAATTTCTGCTTGTTCTTACTCATACAAAAGGGTATTCCAGTTGTTAAAATAATTTTTACATGCGCCTGGTGAATTTTAGTGCTGATTTTATTTTGTTTCCGTTTACTTTTCTTTTTTCTTTTTCTTTTGTTGTTTAAATGCTCCCTGTTTTAGAATAAAGAAAATTTTTAGTTTTTTTCTGATTGTCCTTGTATTTTTAATAATCATGTAATATTCACAAATTATTTAATTCCCAAAGTAGTCCTTTGTATTAAATCGTGCAATTTCAAGTTTGTGCCATCTATTTTTTTACAGTTTGTGATCTCATTTATAAACTGCAGGTGTATATTGATTATTAAAATCATGTAGAACAAATTCATTGGAGTATATTCTCAACTGATAAAATGTTATGAAATAAGTTAATGGGGCAGTGCAGTGGTGCAGCGAGTAACGTTGTCACCTCACAGCAAGAGGTTTTCCGGTTCGATTCTCGGCTGGGGTGCCTTCTGTGTAGAGTTTGCATGTTCTCCCTGCGTTCACGTGGGTTTCGTCTGGGTACTCCAGTTTTCCCCTGCATTCTAAAGACATGCATCTGGAGCATTTCTCCCTGGGCCTCCGCTGACAATAGGCTCTGTGGAACCTAGTCAGACTTTCCCGGTCAACAAAATGTTAAATAAATAAAGTTTATTTTTTATAAATTAAAAATTTATCATCCTATCATACAAATCAAATGCCTTGTTCACTCCATTTTTTTCTATTTTGGCCTACTGTTAATATGTTTATTATGGTCTGGAAACCATTTAAGTTCTTACTCAATGAATATGTTTGCAGTGTTGATTTGTGAACTGTCTGTCACCATTTTTGTATAAATCCATGTAAAATAATGAATGAAGAAGTTTTTTTTTTTTTTCAAAATGTGTGTGAAGTACTCAACAGAGGTTAGGGCTACATGTTCTCATATTAAATTCACTAATCAGAGACTACTTCTATTTCTTCCTTTTCAAAGTAAATATATTAGAGAGACAATGAAGTGCTCTGGCTGCTCTAGTCACAATCTTCTCTAAATAGTAACAGTATAAACCCTTACCTCATTTGTAATCATGTCTATAATTCAGTCAACCAGCTGTTGCACATAAAAAATAAGTCTACATATGTCCCAATCATCTAACATAATTTCATTTTTAGTTATTGGACTTGGTTTAACTTTTTGCCTTAAAAATACCAAATCAGTTCATACCGTTTGGATCATGGCTCAGTTACTTACTTGTATTAACTCTCAGTGATGTTCTACAACAGAATCTTTTCAAAACTTAAATTATGCTTTTCTATACTTTGGAGTTTGTCTCCTAAATATTCTATATATCTTAAATCACATGGACATGCTAATAGCTAAATTAAAATGTGTTCCTGTGTATCACATATTTTTGTGTTGTGTATGTTTGTAGGTTCATAGGTGATTACTGGGATAATGATATCAGGGGATCTTTTTCAGCCTAGCCATACTTTCCAAATACAGCTGACACATTTAGATATCCTAGAGTTATTTTAAAGGGTATATATAGGCTTGGGCATGGGCTGTCAAGCATTTACAAGCTGAGTCTACCTTCTATTGACATAGCTGCCAGAACAGGGATACATTTCTGGTTCTCCACCCACTGTTCCAAGTTACACTTCAACTGGGTTATGGAAGAACTCTGTATCACAAGTATGGAAAACCTCTTCCAGAGAAGAAGTAGTCACTGAGACACATACCAGTCCCTCCAATGTGGCCTACTTATATTGGGGACAAGGATTAGGTCCTTGCATCAGGTAATTATACTACTTGTTTTGCATATGTGCAGCAGATGCATCAACATGGGGTCAGATGAAGCTTTGTAGGAGACCAGGTATGGGGATAGAGCTTTGAGACAGTCTGCATAGGACATGTTGTTTACAGTATGTATTATTTTTGCAAGGGACTTCTGTAGATGCTCCATTTGCTGCATATGCTTGGTCAGGTACATACTGAAGGGGCATTGTACTCAATGATTGGTCTGATAAGGGCTGAGTACAGCAGAACAATGACATCCTTGGACTTAGATGCCATACCCTTGTGTATAAGTTGTGCAACATACAATGATTTTGTTACCACTGTCAACACATGATGGTTAAAAGCCAGATTACTGTCTGCATGTGCTCCCAAATCTATGACCAATGGGTCTGCTCTTAAAGGTGTATTGTCAACATGGCAGTTTCAAAGTGGCATCCATCTTTCAAAGGATACTATTATGCATTTCTTTGCATTGAGTTTTAGACCAAGTCTCTAGCATCAGTCATTAATTTAGGTCAGACCTTCTTGAAGTGTATTTTTGTTTTTCAGAGATTCTTTGTAATCATCTACAAACTTGATCAGTCCAACGCCCTTGATGGTAGCCTGGGCTTCAAAGAAGTAAATGCTAAAAAAGGAGTGGACCAAGCACCAAGCATATATGGCAAGCTATTTAAGTTATTCACTTTCTGGTTTTATATTTTATAATGCAATTGCAATATTTATATCTTACTTCAAGCCTACTAGATAAATACTTTCTAATCCAAGTTCTTTGAAAATGAATTACGTCCCTGTTTATCAGAATATCTGTTTTCAAACAGTAACCTTGTCTTGTTTTAACTTCCCTTCTCTGATATTTCATCTGATACCTGTCCATGACAGCACTAACAATTCAAATTATCAATTCTTCTAGTTTACATTAAATATTTATTTACAAACAGTTAACATTTTAAATAGATCAACAAGACAGTAAATGAAAAAAGCATTGTGTAGCAAATTTCCTTATGCAACTGAAATATAAAGATGAAAAAGTCATATAAGATGCTGCTTCACAGGTAAACACCCCTGCTCAGAAAAAATAAAGAGAAGTATAAATGAAGAACTTATACTGAGCAGGAGTGAAAGTGAGAAAATAACAAAAATTGATAAATCCAAGATATAAAATCCACGTATTTATTGCAGACAGAAACAAACGGATAAGCGCTTTCACTGTATTAGCTTCTTCAGATCCATGAAACAAACACCTAATGCAGACTTATATATTGAAAGCACACAGATACAATTAAACAATTAACCTATCAAAAAATTGATCAATACAGGATTCTATTTAAAGGCATAGCAGATTGCAAAAAACTAAAAATACACACTACAGAAGTATAAATACATAAAATACCTAAAACATATCATACAATATATGTAGAAAATATATATATATAAAAAATAATGAAAAGTACATGGAGAAAATTCCACATACTAAAAACATAAAAACTCTGAGGCATGAGGGCATAAACATAGGCATACTCATATTAAAAATAAACTACATAGAATCACTTGACATGCCGACGCTGCCTCAGCCTAGGTTTAATGGATGCCCTTTCATTTAAACCTAATCCCCTATCAGCCCTCAATAATGTTATCCAATCACTCTCTTTCCCTTCAGTGTAAGTCCTGATATCACCACCCCTCTGAGTTGGGGTGATAACTTCTAACACTCTAAACAGAAACTTATGGTCATGGCCATGCACGGCCACATGTTTAGCTAAAGCATTATGTAGCGTGCCTTTCCTGATGTGATAGTTGTGCTCCCTCATCCTATCTCTAAGTGGGCGGTTGGTCTTACCAACGTAGAAGGAGGAACACAACTGACACACTGCTAGGTAAACAACATGTACGGTCATACAATCCGCCTCCACTTTAGTATAGAAAACTCTTCGCAAATCAGGATGAAAGAACTCCACATTGCTGTCTATAAAAGAACAAAAATTGCAGTGACCACAAGGTCTAGTACATCCTGCCTTCATAAGATGTTTATCCAGTCTGGGATAGCACAACATCCTTTTCAAATTGTTCTTATTCCTAAAAAGGAAACGTGGAGCTTCACCTACAATCTGCCTAAGGTCATCATCGACCTGCAGGACTCCCCAGAACTTATTAACTATCTCCTTAATTTCAAATTGATCAGACGAAAAAGTAGTAGAAAACTTACCACAGTGATCAATCTTTTTATCCCCAGTGGCACTGGGATAAGTAGGTCCAAAGTAAGGGCTGGCTACAGTTAAACGTAGATTGTGTACTTCATCTAGGTGTTGATTGACCTCGTTCACATTATACCCCCTATCTATCAACCTCCTAGTCAAGCTGTCTAATTCATCAACGAACCCTGTATCCATAGGGTTTAACCTGGAGGCCCTAATTGCTTGTCCTCTCATAATATTCCTAAATATGAATGTATACTTGTTCTCATGAATAACGAATTACAGTGACAGGCCTTGCGAAATACCCCTGTATTAATGATGTCATTAGGTAACCTTTCAATAAACAAATCCAAAAACTCAATTTTATGCTCAGAGAAATGCATTGTGAACTTGAGGAAAGTAGTTAAACTGTTCATCATTGTGAACATAGATTGTAATTGTGCTAATGTCCCTTTCCATAAAACAAAGAGGTCATCCACAAATCGCCGATAAAAAACTACATGCTCCATAAACAATGTTTTACTAAACAACACATGTTCCTCCCAATGGGCTAAAAATATATTGGCATAGCTGTTCGCACAAGGTGTGCCCATAGCTACGCCATCACACTGCCTGTAAATAACATCTTTGAACAAGAATAAATTATTTTCAAGGACTAATTCTAAAAAATGTGTTATCAAGTCAATCTTAACATCTAAGTAGCCACTATGTTCCCTTAAATGTTCTGAAACATAGGTAAGTCCTATTCCATTTGGTATAACTGTGAAAAGTGACTGCACATCGAAAGTTACAAATATACAGTCAGCAATCGTTCCTTGTTGTTTAATACATTCATAGAGGTCAATTAAGAACTGCTTAGAGTCTCGTAAGACAAAGATATTGTTGTTCAGAACCTGCCTCAAATGCTTCTCTATGAAGACAGATAGATGCTCTGTTACCCACCCATGGCCAGAGACAATTGGTCTCATGGGTGGATCTTTAGGGTCTTTATGTATCTTGGGTAGCCCATGTATCACGGGGATAACAGGCACCCGGATACAAAGATACTCATATAGTTCCTTCCCTATTAAGTTGCTCTTAAAAATATCCAAGAGTGTAGAGCCAACATACCTAATAGTATCATTGACCTCATCTACTGTAATCACTTCATAAAACTTATCACGCAGCATCATTTCCATGGTAGTATTATTATGCAAAATATCCATGACAACGATCCTTCCTCCCTTATCTGCTGGCCTTATAATGATGGTGGAATCATCTTGCAATTTCTTTAAGCTCAACCTCTCCTTATAGGTAAGGTTATCAGACCTCATGGATCTCCTATCTGTCCTACTGTTATAAAAGCTATATAGTTCATCTTCCGTTAACTTTAAGAAAGCTTCTACCATAGGGTGATTGGTGGGCACAAACTCACTCAGATTCTTAAAAATAAACTCCCTATTATCTACTGGTACATTACTGGGACCCTTAAATAAATATTTTAACATAACATTTCTACAGAACAATTTAAGATCTGTGACAGTATCCGTCAACCTACTCTGTGTCTTCGGAATAAAATTCAACCCTTTACTCAGCAGTCTAATATCGTCAATGCTAAGTACGACTTGAGATATATTGTGAACTAATGTTTGTTGGTCCACATCTTTTTCAAAGTCTGACGAGACAAAGGTTCCCCTGACAACTTCCTTTTCTGTCTGCCTCGACTCATGGAGCGTGACCTCCGTGGGCCCTTCTCCAGGCGTGTAGACAGAGGAAAAGACAAATCAGGGCTAATATTACTACTTAAGTCCACTTGCTCAGTCCTAATCTTTGGTCTAACCACAACCTCAGACTTGCTAGCCACAGATATGGGTTTGTCCCTGTTAATGCGCACTTCAGGATATAAATTAGTGCCTGGCTGCATGCTAGGGTGCATGATATGTATAACATCATTGGAATCATTGAAATTATGCACAAAAGCTTCATTGACAAGTAACTGTCCACTGATTGGAGGACCACCCATATCTATTCCTGTCGTGTTATCTATACAAGTTTCAGACCTATGAAGCTCTGTATTAACAACATTATCACAAATAGTTACAGCACCAACATTATCACATTTAGTCACAGTGCCAGCAACTTTAGTAACCAAGGTCCTAGTATTAACATCTCTATTCACGTTATAATTGTCATTAATAGCAGGGTCATGCTCAAGCCTATCAGAGCCAAGCCTCCTATTTGTATAAACAGTAGAAGAAGAAGTAGTATTGTTAGGATTTCTGGGCCACATGAACACATGGCCCAGTTTAAAATCGGTAATGTCTCTAGTAGCCTTATGCCGCTTTTGTTGAAGCAATTTGCGTTCAAACGCTAACACACTGTCCAAAACATTCTCAAAGAGTGGTTGTACTACTTCGCTAGGAAACTCTCCAAGAAGCACTTGTTGCATCATATTAATACTTTCAGTTAATTTAGCTTCCTCTGGACGAAAAAAGTCAACGAGGAGCTGCAGATATTTCCTGCTTACCTCGATGTTCAAGCGTTGCCACTGCGCAAGCAGGTCTGGATACTCTCTCCCCTGGCTAGGCATCGTGAACACACAAAGCCCTCTAGGAGTAATATTCCTGTCCAGACAGAACTGAAAATTTAATCTTTGCATCTGAAGATGCTTTAGTTTCATAAAATCTTTCTCCATAATGTCTAGAAGCCTATGCAGCTTCTCAGTGTTCACCGTCGCCTCTGTGACATCATCAGATACAGCAACACTCTCAAAATACCAGGTAGCATTCACAGTACCTTTTAAATATTGTTGAAATCTCGACTGAAGTGCCTCTATCCTATGGTCTTCACCTCTAGGAACATAATCCAGCTCGATATTTGCCATAGTCCAGCAGTAAACTCACTCCTGACAGCAGCAAATCAAAAATACAAATAATGAAAAAGTCATATAAGATGCTGCTTCACAGGTAAACACCCCTGCTCAGAAAAAATAAAGAGAAGTATAAACGAAGAACTTATACTGAGCAGGAGTGAAAGTGAGAAAATAACAAAAATTGATAAATTCAAGATATAAAATCCACGTATTTATTGCAGACAGAAACAAACGGATAAGCGCTTTCACTGTATTAGCTTCTTCAGATCCATGAAACAAACACCTAATGCAGACTTATATATTGAAAGCACACAGATACAATTAAACAATTAACCTATCAAAAAATTGATTCAATACAGGATTCTATTTAAAGGCATAGCAGATTGCAAAAAACTAAAAATACACACTACAGAAGTATAAATACATAAAATACCTAAAACATATCATACAATATACTGAACAAATAAAACAAGCAACCGGACTCCTTGCACCAGCAGACAACAGCAGACAACGATGGTAAAATCTTAACGCAGTTTTATTATTTTGTGAAGCGTTTTCGCCACTAAAATGATGTGGCTTCTTCAGAGAAAAAGTTTATAAGACAAACATCCATTTTAAAACACGCTCTGTATAAATAACCACCACTGAGGAAATGACATCACAGAAACAGGTCATATCACATGTTTCTACATACTTAAAAACTCATTCAAAATAAATATTATAGAATTCTACCAACTATATGGTTATAAAACCAAAAAATATAAGAAATATATAAAAATATAATTGTATGACAATATAAAAAACTCAATGTAAAAAACACTCTGTTCTTACAATACATTTATGGGCCAACTCAGAGGGGTGGTGATATCAGGACTTACACTGAAGGGAAAGAGAGTGATTAGATAACATTATTGAGGGCTGATAGGGGATTAGGTTTAAATGAAAGGGCATCCATTAAACCTAGGCTGAGGCAGCGTCGGCATGTCAAGTGATTCTATGTAGTTTATTTTTAATATGAGTATGCCTATGTTTATGCCCTCATGCCTCAGAGTTTTTATGTTTTTAATATGTGGAATTTTCTCCATGTACTATTCATTATTTTTTATATATATATTTTCTACATATATTGTATGATATGTTTTAGGTATTTTATGTATTTATACTTCTGTAGTGTGTATTTTTAGTTTTTTGCAATCTGCTATGCCTTTAAATAGAATCCTGTATTGAATCCATTTTTTGATAGGTTAATTGTTTAATTGTATCTGTGTGCTTTCAATATATAAGTCTGCATTAGGTGTTTGTTTCATGGATCTGAAGAAGCTAATACAGTGAAAGCGCTTATCCGTTTGTTTCTGTCTGCAATAAATACGTGGATTTTATATCTTGGATTTATCAATTTTTGTTATTTTCTCACTTTCACTCCTGCTCAGTGTAAGTTCTTCATTTATAAAATATAATGATGGCAAAAAAAAAAACAGACATACCATTTTTCTTTCTTTTCATTTCATATATTTACATGATACACACTTACTCTACTCTTCAGTCCAAAGCTAATCCAGTTTTACTGAATCAAAGCTGTATACATATATTCTTTTCCCAATATTATGAAAGTACACATTGAGATAAATAAGCAAATACATTTCCTTTATTCTATTTTCAAAAATTAACTATAGGTTAACTATTTTTGACTGTCCTGACTAAATTTCATTTACATTATTAACGGGTCCCCATCTCATGTACTATGTTCATGGCTGTGAAGAATTCAGACATAAACAATGGTTTAAACAATATTTGTGATATTACTATTCAGGATGAAGCTGTATACAGACAATATAATAATACATTAAATGTGACCCACAGATGGCAATTCTTGAAATTCTTTGTTCTAGTCAGTGAAAATTGCCAAAGCGATATTACTGTGGATAATTTGACAAGTGTTTCCTCATAAAATTTTTTTGCATCTAACAATCAAATATTCAACCTGCTATCATAGTGACAGCTTCTTATGAAATTCTGTATTGCTTTTTAATAGTTTTATCAGGATATACAATTTCACCTACATACATGCATGAAATTGTTGCAAATCCATTCTGAATCAGTTTTAAATGAAATGCCACATTGACAATACTGTACTTGACAAGACATACCCCCGGATTTACAAAAGCTTGCATGGTATGCATGATTAGTGTTAGATGAAATTTTGCCAGTATGGCAGCCGAGCGATGCACGTACATGCACGTCTGAGATGCGCAAGCGCTGTAGCACTAGTGCTGCACGTCCCCATGCAAATGAGGTAAATCTGCCATTCAGGAAGCAGGAATCAGGGCGTGCAGGACTAGTGTAATATGCAAAAATGTACTTGGTTAGTAACCAAGTACGCTACTGCAAACTGCAAAACAGTTATGACAGCTCCAAATAAAGGCTGCATAGCATTGAGGAAGCATGCCAATGTCCAAGTAGAAGGCCATTGGGATTGCAAACAATGCCAAATGTACAAAATACAACTTTTATGATATGTCTGCTGATCACATCAGTTGAAGCATAGGGCAGCAGCGCACAAACGGGACTGGTGGTGAAATAAGAAAATAAACCTAAAAACAACAGTCTAACTAAAATCAGTATTCCGCTATGCAAGTCAATGGCAGGCAAAAGCAACCTGGCCAGTGAGTAGTGGTTGCTAAGGGGGGAAGCACAGTGTGACACATGTAACTATGCATTAGCAGGCAATTCTATGCAAATGAGGGGAAGGCCAGTGAATCCCAGTTTTCCCCAGCATGTGAGGCAGGTTCCAACAGTGTATGAGTATGAATAGCTGAGTGCAAGACTAGGAGGTAGGAGACATCATGTGTGGGAGTGTCAGGCAGATTGGAGCCCTGTGTCTCGGGGTTGCATTCAGCTTAACACAGCAAAGCCAGAAGGTGTGTCTAAACCTGCCCAGCACATACGACACAATGTAAGCGGGTGTGTGTGCCGCGCAATGGGATCTACAGGAAGATAAAGGAAGTGAACCGAGGAAATAGTAGCAGTGTGCACATTGCAGTACACTGATTGTGCGGTGCACCCCAGGGATGAATCAGAAGGACAATGGAAAGGGAAAGCAGTAGTAGGAAGTTAATCAAGGGGTACTAGGTTTGCTGCCAGGTGAAACGGAATGGAACCAGCCAATTACACAGGCAGCAGACCAGCCCAGAACGCCACTATAAACTATGCAAACAACTACCCGTCTGGTTTTTCCCACACCCTACACCACCGGTGTAAACAAGCGGTGAAATTTTAACACTCACAACAGCAAAATGTTAGGGGCTGCAATAGCTATCATACAACTTGTGGAAGAGGCTGAGGGTGGCGAGGATGGAATTGTTGCTGATCAACCCACAGTGAGGAGATGGAGAAGAGTGTACAGACCCAGGGTAACCTACCAAGGGCTACATGAGCTGGAGATAGTGGAGCGCTATAGGGTGGACAGGGACCTCCTACAGCAGATTGTTGAGCTGTGCCGGCCACGCCTGACACACAAAACTAACAGAGGGGAACCCATCGCAGTGGAAACAAAGGTATGTGTAGGCCTAAGAATACTAGCTACAAGTACCTTCTAAAGGCCAACTGGGGATATGATGGGGATCTCACAGGCATCAGCATCCAGGGTACTCCACCAGTTCCTGGATGCCATGGCAGCACATGTCGGTCAGCATGTATATTTCCCCCTCACCTCTGAGGTGTTGGCTAGCAGTATGCATCTCTTCCACCAAATTGCTGAATACCCTGAGTCAGTGAGTGCAATAGACTGCACACACATATGCATCAAAGCACCACCCAGTGAGCAGGGTAGGGTCTACATCAAATGCAAGGGCTTCCCCTCCATCAACTGCCAGGTCATGTGCGATGCCCAGGGCATAATACTGAATGTGTGTGCTGGCTACCCTTGAAGTTATCACAATTCCCACATCTGGCATCTGACGCAGCTGTACCAGAAATTTGCTAATGGGGACATCCCACATGGTCACCTAGTGGAATATGCCGGATATGCATTAGAGCCGTGGCTGATGACACCCACTAGAAACGCACACACAAATGAACAAGAACTCCATAATAAGGCACACGCACAAACAAGAATCATAATAGAGCATGTGTTTGGGATGCTCAAGTCATGGTTCTGGTGCCTGGACACATCCGGTGGAGCCTTGCAGTACTCACCGACTACATGTACCCAAATCATCCTTGTATGTGCCATGCTACACAATATGATCCTGTGGAAACAGCTGCAGCAGGAGCAGCAAGGGGCAGGGCCATATATCCCCCCACCAATGGCAAGGCCTTCATAGGCTCAGAGTGACTCGGAGAAGGAACAATCTGAACCAACCCCAGTAGGAAGAAGGAGGTGTGCCCAGTATGCCCTGGCCCTGGCAAAGAGGCAACGCATAGCACATACACTAACACAGGAGGGACCCAGGGAATAGCACCTCTCTCTGACTCTCACATACAGTAAAAGGGATGCCAAATATTACACTACCTGTGCCTAACCATGAGAAGGCAGTGTACTATGTGCATCTGACGTGCAGCACCACCCGCAATACTGGGACACCCACAGGATAAGTGACTCACACATGGCAGTCAGGGGGGGTGTCACATACCCAACAACAGTCACAGCCAGCAGGACAGCTGTAGACAAACACAAACAAATGCCGTACTATGGCCTCTGAATGAGGGGTATAGCTGACCCTCACCCAGGCCTACATGGACAGACCACAGCAGGCCAGGTAGTGGGATGTCAGTTGTGACAGCTAGGAAGTCAGAAACGAATGTGTATGCAATCAAAAAATAAGAATGGAAGTACACCGGTATGGTGTAGCAAGCATGATGGGTAAGACCACTGACAGAATCAGACTACAGGACATACCAGTACAGTCCTAGCAAATGTGTACAACTGTCAGGTGTGCCCCCCAACTCACATAGAAATACAGTAACAGTCAGGTGTACCCCCCACTCCTGTGTAGAAACATAGAGATAGTCAGGTGTACTCCCTGCTATGCAGACATGTTGCAACAGTCAATGCCAAATGATCGGTGGATACCCTGCAGACACAGCATGCTACCTTTCAGTGTACAACACAAAGGCCAGCTGTGCAGTACAAACCACCAGGCATGTTCCCCATATACATAACAGATGGCCTTACTAGGCATGGTCACACACTTAGAGTAATAAAGGCAATGTCAGTCATCAACATACTGAAAGGTCATACTAGGCATGCTCACACACTTAAACACATGAAGGCCATGTATGTAAATACTGGTGGACCAGACATATCCAGCAGTTGCAATAGTTACTGCAGACACATGTCAGTATGCACCACTCATGCCTTGCACACACAGTGGATAGGAATACAGACATATATGTAGGGACAACACACCACAATACGCCAAAGGTAGATGGATATAGATGCATGGAAGAGGGTGACCATGACAAAGAGCCAGCCATGCCTGTCCCACTGAGCACACAGCCAAAGGGCCCCAAACACATCAGTTGCAGATGTCACACACTGCAGTTACTAGTGATCAGTACCTGTCAGCATCACAGACTATGTGGTCCACGTGTCAGCTGTGCAACATGGCTGTACAAGGTCAGCTAGTTGCCCTAGACATGCACCTATGACATATGACCCCGTGTGTGGCTGCTTGTGGCCTGTCACCCCAACATGAATGTTGTATGGGCCATGCACACACTGGCCACTCCATAGCGGTACCCTGACAAGCCTGCTGAGGTTATCCAAAGTGTAATACACCTTTGGGAGACTTGTAAACCAGTGATCTCTGTGGCATGTCCCATAACTGCATACTTCTGTAGTGTGCTAAACTAGTTAGGTAGGAGTTCTAACCCCAGACATGGCAACTGTAAGTGTGTGTCTGTCTCTCACTGACTGTGTAGCGAGCAATGTTTTAAGGTTACTCATACCCCTTACATTTCACATACCCAACTTTGATAAGGTTGCTGATGTCACCCTCCTAGAAATACTCCCCTGGGAGAGCTGTAGCCCAGTAATGTCCGTAGTGCATGCCGTAACTGCGTACTGCTTTAGTGTAATAATGTAGTTAGGTAGGAGGTCAAACCCCAGACATAGCAACTGTGTGTGTGTGAGTCTGTGTGTGCGTATATGTGTGTGTCTGTCAGTCACTGACTGTGTAGAGAGCAATGCTTTTTAAGCTACTCACACCCTTTACAAGTCAAATACCCTCCTTTGGCAAGGCTGCTGATGTCATGCAACTTGAAATACACCTCTGGGAGGATCACAGTCTAGTAATCTCTGCAGCATGTTCTGTAACATCATATGGCCATAGTGTGATTAAGGAGTTAGTTGGGAGTTCTAGCCCCTGACCTGCCAACTGTGCGTATATGTGTGCATGCCTGACTGTGTAGAGAGCAATGCTTTTAGGTAACTCACACCCCGTAGATTTCACATACCCAACTTTGGCAAGGCTGCTGATGTCACCCATCTAGAAATACTCCTCTGGGAGAGCTGTAGCCTAGTCATCTGTGTAGCACATGCTGTAACTGCATACTACTGTAGTGTGGTAATGCCGTTAGGTAGGATGTCAAACCCCAGATGTGGCATCTGTGTGTGCGTATGTGTGCATGTATGTCTGTCACTGACTGTGTAGAGAGCAATGCTTTTTAGGCCACTCACACCCCCTTAAACCCAGTAATCTCCATAGCGCATGCTGTAACTGCATACTGCTGTAGTGTGATAATATAGTTAGGAAGGAGGTCAATCCCCAATGGTGGGTGTGTGAGTCTATGTGTGTGTGTCAGTCTGTCACTGACTGTGTAGAGACCAATGTTTTTTAGGCTACTCACACCCCTTACAAGTCGAATACCCTCCTTTGGCAAGGCTGCTGATGTCATGTAACTTGAAATACACCTCTGGGACAATCATAGCTGAGTAATTTCCATAGCATGTCCTGTAACATCATATGGCCATAGTGTGATTAAGGAGTTAGTTGGGAATTCTAGCCCCCAACCTGCCAACTGTGTATGTATGCATGCATGCCTGACTGTGTAGAGAGCAATGCTTTTATGTAACTCACACCCCATACATTACACATACCCAGATTTGGCAAGGCTACTGATGCCACCCACCTAGAAATACTCCCCTTGGAAAGCTGTAACCCAGTAATCTCCGTAGTGCATGCTGTAACTGCATACTGCTATAGTGTAATAATGTAGTTAGGTAGGAGGTCAAATCCTAGACGTGGCTACTGTGTGAGTCTGTGTATGTGTGCATGTCTGTCTGTCACTGACTGTGTAGAGAGCAATGCTTTTTAGGCTACTCACACCCCTTACAAGTCAAATACCCTCCTTTGGCAAGGCTGCTGATGTCACGAAACTTGAAATACACCTCTGGGACAACCCTCTCCAAGTAATCTCTGTAATATGTCCCATAACATTGTATGGCCATAGTGTGATTAAGGAGTTAGTTGGGAGTTCTAACCCTGACCTGCCAACTGTGTGTGTATGTGTGCATGTCTGACTGTGTAGAGAGCAATGCTTTTAGGTAACTCACACCCCGTACATTACACATACCCTACTTTGGCAAGGCTGCTGATGTCACCCACCTAGAAATACTCCCGTGGTAGAGCTGTAGCCCAGTAATCTCCATAGTGCATGCTGTAACTGCATACAGTTGTAATGTGAATTAGACGTGTGGTTGGGTTCCATCCTCACATATGGCAGTTCTGGATGTATTGTGTGTGTCACTGTCTGTGTAGGGGAGCAATGCATTTTAGGCTAGTCTCACACAATCATTTCAAAGCCCTACTTTGGCAATCCTGCTGATGTCAGGTAGTGTGAAATACACTTTTGGGCAAGGACTACCCCAGTAATATCTGTGGCACTTACTATAACTGCGTAGTGCTGTAGTGTCATACACTAGTTAGGTAGGGATTCTAATTCCAAACGTGTGTGTGTGTGTGTGTGTGTGTGTGTGTGTGTGTGTGTGTGTGTGTGTAACCCATTTCCTGTGTAGAGGTGGTTGTAACTGTGTGACACCTGGGGCCAATGTGGAGCGGGTTTTGCATTTTCTTATATGGTGGCCATACTATATATCACAATGTCCACTGTACAGGGATAACACATTTGATATGGCTGAGAGGCCGGGGTGCAGAGCCCTACCCAGACATGTGACATCAAGGCCAGGCAAACACAGTTAGCAACCCCAGTATTACCCAAAGCACACTCTCACCCCATGTGTCATACACACACACACATGCCTAGGTAACAGCCAATATGTGAGTAGTACACTGCACATTGGCCACCGATAGTAACCGTGGACTGACAGCGGTGGGCCACAGAGGGCATGACTCCCAGTCCATCTAACCAATATGCACATACGTGCAGACAGTGGACCTTCCCATGTTCTCCAATGGACAACTGCACCACCTGTGGTGCCATCACATGTGACTAACAACAGACATACCATGCCTGACAACATGCCAGTATGGACAGATGCCACTGATACCAAGGAATGCTGATAGCATGCACACCATGTAGCTGCAGGGTAAAGCTGCTGGCCATTACCAGCTCCCAACACAGGTGGGCAGGACTGGCCCATCTGATGATAATCTGTGTTCACAACATGGGCCGGACACCCCAGGTACAGTTCCACATGTCACTGTATGCATGTGGGAGGTGTGCACATCCCAGACACAGTCCATGTCATGGAAGAAGGAACACAGACGTGGCAAGCAATGCACAGCAATGCCCACACAGAGTAGTCACCCAGGAGACCAGATGTGGGATACAATACCTGTCTGAGTGGACAAATGCAGAAACTACATCCCTGAGCCACAATGCAGACCATCATCATGTGGCCTGATGCCAAGGTACACCCATCACCTAGCCGTGGACAGCTGTCTGGCACAGTCAAACACCACACACCTGTGCAGACATGCAAACATGCCTGTTAGAAGTGGCACCCTGTGTATGTGTGTGTGTGTGTGTGTGTGTGTGTGTGTGTGTGTGTGTGTGTGTTTTGCATGCTGCAGATAGCCACATTCACATTCCCTACAACCCTCATTGGCATACTGCAGCATGCTCTCTGATGTCAGACACCTTCCCATACCCTGCGTTCATACAGCCCCCGTATGACCTGTGTGGTGCATGGTATACCTGCACAGTGATGTGATGTGGCAATCCCACAACCAATGAGTTGTACACCTGGCCCTGCCATGTGTGTTAATGTGTGTGTTTCCTTGTGAGAGTGCGGCTGTGTTGACACTGGCACCTGTTCATGCCGACAGGCATGTGTATGTCACCTGCCATACAGCTAATGTATCCTTGTTGCAGATGTCACTCACCATCACATATATGTCCTGCGTGCTCCACAACAGGTAACCCATGTGGTGCATCCAATAATTGCAGCAAACTGTGCTAGCACTACATATTCGTCAAGGGTTTGATACCCTGTGCTGCTAGGTGCGTGACACAACCATGCCTCAGTTTTACCCTCTCACCCCTCCCAGACACATATTAGCCTCAGTCTGCATCCCCCAACCCCTCTCAGGTGGACATGGAGACCTACTCCTGCTTTGCTTAAGCAGAAGCATGTGTAATGTAGGTAATGTTCATGATCAGCTGATGGCCTCAGCACAAATCACAGACCTCCCCAGCTGATTGCATGTGAAACAGCTGTGGTAACATCCCCATCGCCAATTGTATGGAAACACACTCCAATACCCAGGAACATCATGGTAGTGTTTGCCCTTGTCACCCACTGTGAGCAGGAACTAGATCTGTTATGTGCCAAACAGCATCCCAGATGGATTGTGGTGTACCTCTAACAACATACACTGTGGAAACAGTGCATGAAATGGGAGGTGGATGTGCCTGACCTGACTACAGCCTGTAGGTGCCGCTATACTGCATTTGGAGTAATGTTGCTTTCACAGTGTTTGTGTGGATATGGCTAATGTACATGTCTCAGTACCTGCCATGTCAGTTCCATGTCGATGGGGAATCACCATCTGCAGGGTCATCTGCAGCCTGGGCAGTGTTGTGTCCATGGCTGCATGTGTCACCCACGGAGCATCTAGCTGTCGACTGCTGAAAGTAGTGTGAGGATTGCAGTCAGTAGATGAAGAAAGCTGTGGTAGTCACAGACATCAAATCTCTCAAAGGACACATGTTGCAACAACCCTGTAACAACAGTAAATGTATGTGGTCATCACAGCAACATGTCAATATTGGTCCTGTGTATGTGCTCCCAGCCGCACCTCTGTCAACCTTTGTGCATATGTTGTGCATGAAGTGGTGTATATGTGCTGTACACCATACTTTGTGGCATCATATCTGAGAACAAGCCATGGATATATCTGACTGCTACACATGTTATGTACAGTAGGGGTTACATGACATTACATTACCTGCACATTCTGAGGATGTTCATATAGTACTGAGGTGTGTGTACCTATGGTGAATGTCGACAGTGTGTGTAGTGTTGATATGTACCTTAGCCTGGGTACAGACTATGGTAGATGGCATTGTTCTAGTTCTCCTACTTTCAGATGTTACATGCTGCCCCACTGTATAGTACTGTAGTGGCGTACATGTTTGTAGGGCCATAGACACACATGTCCCATACCACAGACACCCACCAGACCAAACTGTGTAGCAGGCCAGTATATGTAGGGCAGTCTGTGAGTGGCACATATGAAGATGGTGTCAAACACATAGTCCATATACTGTCATAGCATGCTAGCTAACCATATGTGGATGTGGCTGTGTTCACAGTGGTTGTGGATATGCACTGTCACACATGTGTATCCTACCCTGTGCTGTGACATGTCTGTGGAGCTTGCTGTGAATGCAGGTACATGTGCATTCCCCCTTGGTAGGTATAGGCCAGTATTGAGCCAGTCTGCCTGCAGCCTGCACAGTGCATTGTGACATGCCTACCAGCTGTGTACCTACTCAGTGGGATGTCATGTGCAGATAATAGCCAGATGTTCCACTGCCAGACCTCCCCTAACAGTCATGCATGTCAGACAGGGCAGTGGGATGCAGTGTGGATGTATGTCAATACCTATTGTATAGTACATGGCCATTGCACCCCTGTACTAGTGGTCATACCGTTACAGGCCAGGCAGGGGTGTGTGAATTCATGACCTATGGTGGACATTATATACCTGTCATCATGTGTTATACCCATCTACATGGCCATCCACATCCATATTGTGAGGCATGCTACACATGTGTAGAACTAAGGGTGTATGTGTATACCTCTGGAATGTATAGACTGTGTCAGACCCCCACAAATATTGACCAATATCTCTGCTGCAGTCCACAGCGGCATTACATGCTGGCAGCAGTACTGTACACTGATGTCCTTTGGATGTTGTTCAGTAACCAATGGCACACATGTTATGAGCAGATATGACCTGCCACACACACTATGTCTGTGAAGACAATCCCAATGACAGTAGCACTAGCCTACTAGTATACCTGCTAGAGATACCTGACATCCCTTGCAGCTATGACATTGGGAACATAAGGGCTGGGGTGGCCTACACTTCATGTCCAGGAACTATGGTGGGAATATATGTACATTTACATAGCCAGATAGCTAGATATATGATTACATATGTGTACTACACCCATTTGACACTGTCATGGCAACCACCCACTATTGATCCCCACATCATGTGTGCATGGTCCCATTACATCTCCTGTGTGATGGGCATTCATCCTGTGTGTGGGCAGCAGTGCTACCGAGAGCATGTAGAAATACCCCATACAGCAGAACCGGCACACTCAGGGCAGCCACATATTTGTGGGAGGATGAGGATGTACAGACAGACTGAGAGCGGAGTTGTGTTATGCATTGTACAGTACTGGTGTTACAGGGTGTGGGTGTACATACTAGTTTGCCATGGAATGCAATCCATCTGCATAGCATGCAACTGTGGGCCTACCCTCATGCCGGCTGGAGCTGTACCTATCATGTCTTGTCTGTCCAACACACAGGTCTTGTGTCAGATAATAAACTGGCAGTGTGTGTGTTGAGTGTTACCGGTACATGGCTACATCCATGACCATCCATACCAGCAATTCCCTGTCTAAGTGTATGTTACAGACTATCCTTTAACACCTGCAACTTGCGTGGTGTATGGCAATAGTTGTCCACATATATGCCTGTATTCCAGCCTCTGTCCATCACCTATATACCAAGCTGCACACATGTGTCATGTTGTCGGTGGTTGATCCATAGTAGGCTGGGAGTATAACACACTGCCATGTCTGCCATCAGTCCACTGCCATTGTAACCCCCACACATATGGTGGGGCTGGGGCCATATATGTGTGGGCGCTACCTACACAATACATGTGTGCCCTCATGCACTGCAGACCCAGTGTATGTAACAGTGGTATATGGCCCTGTATAAGTGAGTTCAGAGGGGAGCACCAGAAAAGACCTAGGCTGCTACAAAATGTGGAGTTATCAGGGCTGAGCTGCCTTAAGGTATCTGGATATACAGTACCACATAATTCACCTATATACACACATTACTGCCATGGATCTAGGTACTGCAGGACTACTGCCCCTTGCCATACAAACTGTTCTGTGTGTTGGTGTGCACATGAGGGTGTCAGTTATGCCAAGTTATGTAGCAGTTACAACCCATGTGGTCATAAGACGTCCATACCACCTACTGTATTTGTACAGTGCGAACATAGAGGCTGCTGAACTACACACCTGGAGTACATACTGTCGATCGTTAGGTATCCTGTGGCCCAGTGTGTCTTTCCTATTGTGCAATGTAGATGGCTTGGTCTGGACAGCAACAGCTGTGAACCTATCCAACCTACTGTATGAGTATAACTGGTCCACTGTAGCATCACTCTGTTGATATAGTTGTCAGTGCCTGAACAGCTATATGGCATGGCATGTAGAACTGTAATAGTACACGATGACAGGCTACCATGTCAGCAAACCTGTGGGTGTTGTTTCGCCTATGACCACTCTGTGGGTGTATGTTACAGGCATTTGTCATTTCTATGGGTGGCAAATACAGTGTCCAGTCGTGCAGGGGTCAAATGTAGGCATAATGGCTGTTCCATACTGTGTGCACCTACCGCTCATGTTTTGTACTGTACATATAACTGCATGTATATGTGTAGTCACATGTATATGTACACATATATATATATATATATATATATATATATATATATATATATATATTTATATATATATATATGTATTATGTATATGTATACCTATATCTGCATATCTGTGTCTGTGTATCTGAAGCCTGGTAATGTTGATGGCATCCACATAATACATTCCCCATGGGAGCCAGAACGTACTGCATGATATGTTACCAATAACAGCCTGACATCATACAGGTAACATCATGTGCCCATGTTGCCACTGGCCCTGGTTATGGGATCATCAACACTTGGTAGTGTATTGCAAGGCAGACGTGTTTGGCAGGGGGGGTGCCTAGTCGTACAACTGGTATAGTGTGTGGTGCCTCTCAACTCCATTAACGTAACATGCAGCCTGTTACACTCCACTCCCTAACAGCTACATGTGCCTTGCAGTACCAGCACAACAGTGTTGCACCAATAGGTTGGTAGGCATGGGAATCCCATTGAGGTCTGCCACGTGTGTGTATATGTGCACGTGTGCATATTTGTAGGGTACACCGGCCCGAGTCCACATACTCCTATTACAATACACATTGCCACACAGTAGTACGGATGTTGTTGTTGTCACCCATAGGTGTGGCAATGCAACATCCTACTATGTTTGTGGTGTGTGCATCACATGCATATCCCTGTGGTACCACTGTTGTGATATGCAATGGGTTGTTTTTGCATCATGGCTACTGTGTGATAGTGGGTATGTCAGAGTATCTAGATGGGTTCTAGTGTGTACAATTCCCAGTGGAGTATGTGGGTGCTGTGTACACTGTCTTTACACCATGGTACACCTGGTATACAGCCCACATACCACTCTCAGGTGGCTAATGTCACCATCACCCATACAGGTAACAGAAAACAGGATATGGCCCAGTTACACATGTGCTATATGCAACCTACCTGTAACACATTGGACACATGGACTAGTTAGTTAGCAACTATACAACCAGGTCTCTAAGATGTGTGTCTACCTGTTATGTGTTGGTCAATGTGTATATGATGGTATGACACACTATGTATTCACCATATACAAACATTGCATCCCCATTACCATATTGTACGTGTCTGTGAATGGTCTGCATGTAGCATGTGACCTGGTACACACCTCACCCTACAGATGGTGTTGTGTATGCAATGACAGCCACACAGTTCAGTAGCACTACATACCTTGGTTGGGGTCTAGACACAGTGTCGCCAAGTCAGGATGTGTGTGTATGTGGATGGGTTGACATAAGGGTGCAGATTATACCTGTACCAGCAGGCCACTGGTCATATTTGCACAGCCAATAGCTGTTGTACATACTTGTGGCATGTGTGCAACTGTACACCACATATGTCACGACCATGGTGTCACCACACTGACATACCCCTGTGGAATATGACTGTGGACCATCCTCCTTCTGACACATGTATGCCTACAGCACAAATGGATGACAGTATGGGGATATCAATTGGTGTTACCAACAGCTGAGCTGCATGGTTACATTACCTGACATGTATGCAGCAAACATTACCCCTGACTACATTCTACACTGTGGTGCATTGTGGCACCCCATTACAGTCACCATGTACATCAGAACTATGTTAGCCTGTCCCTACATCGATATTATGGATGACAGAGAATGTGGTACAGGTATCATCATATGCACAGGGTGTGTTGCAGGTGTGCTAGAGGCCAAGGGCAGTCCAAACATGTGTCACCATGTGTGTGGGTGAGGGGTGTGGTTCCTTGATTGGGGCGTGGTGATGTGGTGTGTGCCGGTATGGGGATGCCCTAGGTGTGGTTGCATAGTGTGTGGGTATGCATGTACACAGTTCTGCCATGTGGCTGCCCCACACCGGTAAAGTTGGACAGTTGCAGACCATACCTGGCAGGGTGTGCAGTTCAGTGCCTCTGGCCAAGGACACACCGACTGGGCCTGCCAGGGGTTCCATTGGCACGTGCAGGTACAGACTTGAGGTGCTACTCTCCCCTGATGATGACATATGTCCGCTGGAACCATGTCCCACCTGGGCCTGTCCAGGACCATGTGCAAATGACCTGCTATGGTGTGGTGTGGACAGCAGCCCCTGTGGTGTGCTGGGGCTGGTACTGCCACTACGGGGCAGTTGTGCATCCTGGCACATCCACGTTGACTGCCAGCTGCTGGTGTCTCTGGCCTACGTCCACGCAGATGTTGCACCACTCCAACCACATGTTCTAGCACAGACATACCACGGTCAAGGAGGCCAACCATCTCACCCCACCATCTATCCATGACCTCAGTATATTCACAGAAGGCAATAGTGAGTTCATGGAGGTTGCCACTTACAGCTGCAAAAGCAGACCTCTGCAGCCTCAGGACCTGTCTGAAGTGCATTTCCATACGTGCCTGTGCCTCCATTACAGCCTGAAACATGCTCTTGGTGGTACCAGTTGTGGCACCTCTGCCAGGAGCAGGATGACCTGTGGTCCTCAAACGAGCACCCAGTTACATCTGCCAATGCGGTGGCCTTCTGGACATCTGGCTATGCTGACTGTGACCAGACACAGTTGGCATGGACACCACACTATCCTGGCCATTGCCACCAAGCATCAACTGTCCCTCTGCCATGGCCACATGTGATGGGGTTTGTAGGGGCACTGTAACTGTGTGCGGGCTTGGGAGGGCTAGGAGATTGATGACACATGTTGGCACAGTGTCTGCCTCTGACAACCCCACCTGTGCCTCACCTGCACCTTCATCATCATCAGTGACTGTAGGGACACCTACCTCAGTATGCGTGCAGGAGGGACCCTGACCTACCTTGCTACCTGTGGGGGAAACAAGTACACATGTTAAGACCTGTACAGCAGTGCATAACAGTACACATACTCACACACACTCACAATGACAGCCACCTTACTATCTCACCTTCCCTGTGTTTGCAGACAGTCCCACAGTCAGTTACATATGTTCCCCTTCCTGCATGACAATTGCTAATAAACACACATCACTACAGCCCATTAACATATCACCCCTCCCCATGCCTACATGTGTTACCACACCTGACCTGTTACTCCATCGCCTCTCTGACCTGGGTGGAGTAGGTTGTACATGGCCTCACAGCTGTCACCCTGTATTACCCTGTGTATGGGCAGTAATGGTGTACAAGGCCACTATATAGTTGGGGCTGCTACATTCACTACATATGTCACACACCAGAGCCTCATACTACAGTCTTGCTCAGTCCATGCCACAACTGCTGCACAAGCAACCTATCATGCGGACGACAGTACTACCTAGATACACTCACAGGTATGCTGTGGTAATTCCCCATTGCATTGGAAGGGCTGCATATGTGGGTAGCCGGTTATCTATCTGCTGTTGGCAATATAATGTGTATACCTGGTATGTACTGCACCTCCCAATGCATGCTCCATGCTACAGACCTTGTTATGCTATAAGCTTTCCTGTTTTCCCATACCTGACAGGTTGTCCTGGTGTCCCATGTCTCACTTCATGTTCAGCAGAATCCCAAGGGGAAGTAAGGCAATGTGGTCAATCCCACTATTGCCTGTGCATACATGGACACACACACACACACACACACACACACACACACACACACACACACACACACACACACACACACACACACACACTCACCTAACATGCATCATCCACACTCCACTAGATTGCATTTATGAACACAACCGAGTCACAAACACACACCCCACACTCCAACATGTGGAGTTGCACTACATTTGTGTACACAGTCCTCCCAATAGCCTTCTGTCAACATGCATTACACATGGAGCTTAACAGCATGCAGTGCAAATATAGTGACAACATGCTAGCGGCAGTATATATGTGTGTGAGGCATGGGCTTTGTTGGTAGGTGATGGCCCCTCCCCTTGTTAACACTGCACCCATGTACAAAGTGTTACTGTGGCCTGTTCCTCACTCTGCCTTGTACTGTGCACCATACCTCGCAGGTGTAGAAACCATTGATGCATATGTAGTACTGTGTCGGTTATGTCAACTCCAGTGCTCATAGCCCTTGTCTGTTGTAGCAACACATACCTGGGATGGTATGTGAACAGCTATCAGTTGTGGATGCCTGATGTCTGCGTTACAGATCACAACATCAGTAGTGCATGTATGACCAGTACATGACTATTACACTGACAACCAGGGGTCCATACCATGGCTGTGAGGGGTGCCCTACTCATGTCCCAGACCTCTGTATGGTTGCAAGGTCTACTCATGTGCACATCCCTTGGAGTGCACATACTGCTGTGATGAGTGCTGTAGGGTCAGGGTTATGTCTGCAATGTTTACTTAACCTGCTTGTATGCAGCTGCAGCTATGGTGGTGTTGAGTCACACATGTCCCTACTGTAGGCCATGTGTCCTGCCACATGTCGCATCCCTGTGGACACACTGCACATTGACAGGATGTTAGTTATCTTGCATTTTTCTGTTGTACCCTTCTGATACCCCAGCATGGTCTCTACTGTGATGCAGTGCATTACTCAGTAACAAAACATGAACATGTACAGCATGCAGTATGGGTAGGTGTGTTAGATGTGTTCATGGGGGATAGCCCATAGCTATTACATGCCCAGTTAATCATCATGCATGAACACGAACCATACTCACCGGCTACGGGCTGCTGCTGTGGTTGTATCCTGGAGGGACCTACATAGGAGTGCGAGAAAGCTGATGTCAGTGGCCACAGCTATGGCATTCATAACAGCTGAGTGCAGCATTACATTACATCAACAGTAGACTTACACAATATTATAGCTTCTACACAACAGTTTATTACTACTACACAGCAGCAGACAAAGTATATGACATCTCAGTTTTGTATGATGTACCTGTACAGCTGCAAATGCATACACATGAGTGGTGTACTGATGTGCCCTGGGGCCTTAACTGCACGCTCCTCAGCTGGTGTGCCATTGGCTCCCACCTCCAAGATGTGCCCTGCCAGGTGTTGATGTTGTGGGCAGACAGGTGCCACTAGGCTGCTGAGAAGCTCCTCCACACGGGTGAGGGGTGGATAGGTGGAATGCCCCCCCTGTTGCGAGGTGGTCCCCCCTTAAGGCAGCTAAATGCTGACATACATGGCGAAGCAGGTCAGTGCAATGATGCCGGACCTGCTCATAGCTGTGGTTATGCAGTCCGACATCATTGATCCTGTGGACTAGCTCATTTCACAGGGTGGTCCTCTCCTGCTGGTTGTGGGCTGTCCAGCCAAAAAGAAGTACATAGTGCTGTACCAGGTGGTCAATGGTGATAGCTGTTTCTGTGGTGTTGTATGCAGGAATGCAACAATGCGACATGATTCCTGGAAGTCGTAAAGATGGAAACAGGTTTGAGCCACACATACAGCAGGATTACCATAGTTCTTAATACACATATACGTCTCCCCCCCACCATATCAACTACAACAACATGTTCACAGACTGCAATTGTTATATCAGCTGCTTACTTACCATTGGGCCATATGTTGTATTGTACCAAGCTTTGTGCTATGTGTATGTGCCACACTTTGTGCTATGTATCTTTGCTGGCCTGTTAGAGATTATTCCATCTGCATGCCATTGTCAATGCCACTATATATATGTGTATAAATATACATCTATGTATATATATGTTTGGATATATGTTGAACGTTGTTGATATACCTATGTCTATATGAGTGTCTGTATCTGTACACATACACATCACAGTCCATATCACACAGATATGTGGAGTGCATACAGACATCCGGTCCACATTCTCTAACCATCTTTCTTTCACAGCTGCACTGTTCTGCCTTGCTGCAACACAGACAGGTGCCACATGTGAACACAGCCTGACATTAGGGTAGTAACTATGGTGTGAGATTGCTGGTTTGCCTATTACATACCTATGGCATTTGTGCATGCTACATTACACATTTGCATGACTGTCCTGCAAGTGCTGTGCACTGACACACATGTGTCTGTCATGATGGCAGTACATCCACCAACAGGTTTTATCCACACTAACATAGCATACACAGATATTATGGCTGACATTTTTGTCATTCATTGCTGATCTGCACAGTTAGCGGCTATGTCCCACTGCTTACAGGGACAGACAGTATTGTCCAGAGCAGATGTTCAGCAGGACATCATTACAGGGACAACTACAGATGGCACATATCAAACATTCTACATCATACATCCTATTAAGCTATACCACATCCTACATTACATTACATACAGTTGTGTTTTACATACCTTTTAGTGTTTGGATGGATGTAATGCCTTCCTGGTTATGGCCTGTAGTACTGTGTTCCCCAATGTGTAAGTACTGTGGCATACGTTTGCTTTCTATTCCCTTTTTTGTTGTTGGTTTCCTCTTTTTTCTTTATCTCTCTCTCTCTCTCTCTCTCTCTCTCTCTCTCTCTCTCCCTCTCCAGTAGAGCGAATGAGTTGGTTTGAATGGATTTCAGCATGGCTTTTGTAGGTGATGCACATGATCAGGTGATGGGCTCTGCACCAATCAGTATGCAACAGTTGCTGACTGCATGCAGCCTGCTATGTAGTGATTCTGTTAACCATCGTCATGGCAACCCAGTACTATAAAATGCTTACTCATGTGGGGGTTGTCCCTTCACCTTTCCAGTATGGAAGACATCCTTCCTGTATGTGGGCAGCAGTGTTACAGATGGCAGGTTGCAGTACCTACTACAGCGAGGCCTGCGGACACAGGACAACTACACAATCTTAGGTTGTTCCTGACCTACAGACAGTGAGTGGTGTTGTTATGTGCTTTGTATATTGCTGGTCTTGCAGTGTTTGCGTGTGCATTGTAGTTTAGGATGGAATGCAGTTTGTCTGCATAGCTCTCAACAGTGGGCCTATCCACATGATGGCCAGTCTGTTTGCTTTTGCCTGTACACCACACAAGGCTTGTCCTAGATATATCCCCAGCAATCTGTCTGTGGCGTGCTATCAGTACATGGCTACTTCCAGTTCTGTACCTCATGTGTTATTCCTGCATAAGGATACATTGCATCTAATCCTGTAACACCAGCAATGTGCAGGGTGTGTAACAGCAATATTACGACTACGGCCCTGTGTTCCTAAATCTGTCCTCCACATATATGGCTGGCTTTGTCCTGCTGTGATACGGTTAGAGGTTGTTTGGTATTGGCCTATCATAATATACTGCTGGCATTCCTGCTATCATCCCAGTCATAACGTGGACACCCACAACATTTGTTGGTCAGGATGCATACATGTGACAGATACATAGACATTATCACAGGTAATAAATATCCCCCTAGGCCTTGACCAGGGGGTGTAACTGACAGCTGCTGAACTACATCTGTTATTGTTTATTGTTACTATCTTAATGGCAAATCCATTGTCCACAGTTGTACGAATTGACGGGCCTGTCTTGGACAGCATTGTATGTTATATATCCGCACTGTCTGCATCTACTTTTCTGTGTGGGCCTTGCATTCCTCACTGATTACATAAGTGCAGATTAATGTGCTGTCTGTAATGGCATACATTATTGTAAAATACACCATTACAAGTTGTCTGTGTATACATATCTGTTTGTCGACTCATGTCATTTGAATAGTGAGTGGGCTATGTGTAATTCCGTACTCCTGTTCAAGTGTAAATGTCATTTAGTAGGTTATACAGCAAAATGATTTTGTTATACCGATTTCACATGGGAAATAGAATGTGCTGCAGTGGGACCTGAACCGAGAATGTGTGTGCAGTAGGCAGATGCTCTGCCCACTACACTATTGCAGCTCTGCATAATTTGCATATTTCTACCTTAATGTCATACCAATGCTCCCTTTCCACGGCCCCCGAGCTCCACGTACTCAGCATCCATCAATTCTGCAGTTACTAGCCCTGCCATGCCACACCTCCACACATTTCCCTCTCTGCACGTCTTGGTATTCTTCCATATTGCTGTCTCGATGCAACCTTCTGCAAGCTCTTCATCAGTTTAGTCCATATACATTCAAGCCTTCCCTTCATCCACCTCCAATACTGGTGGAAACATTATTGTGACCCATAACGTCTGGTGCATCCCGGCAGGGATGGACCTGTTGTTGTGTCACAAGTACACTTTGCTGGTCTACACTGTTTCTCACACTGGTAGCATCCTGCCAGGGTTTTCAGATGCAGCAGTTTGCTCACACATCAGACCAAC